>NW_026928250.1:0-32767 GCF_032062105.1 Saccostrea cuccullata | reverse complement strand
TAAGATTGAACAAAAAATCTTAAGATTAATTATTATAACCTTAATATACTAAGATCAAACCAGAAATGTGTTCTTAATGAAAGTTTCTCATCTTCAAGGTGACCTTTTAGTTTATTATTTTCAAAGTGGATATTTAAGGAATCACTGTCTAGTTAGGAGAGTATGCCAGGGACACCAACAATAGTGGGAAACATGGGATAATTTGCATAATGGGCAAAGACAGTGATTCCTTATATTTCCATTTTTACGTAAAATAACAATCTTAAAATAAATTGAAATACCGTCTAATTTAGTAGATTTGAAATGCACAAGGTCCCATGATGTCAAATTTTACTATAAAAAAATAGTCCCATAAAAACACGAAACAAATTTATTGATTATTTAGGTACTGTAGTCAAATATCAATATTTACAAAATAAACGACAAAAGAATTTCAAATTATGATCAAAGCAATCTTGTTAACTTTAATTATATATGTGACCTAGATTTAAGTTGTCGGAACCACGAACACGTGTATAGGCCCTATGTCACTTCTCCGCCACCATATATTGAATGCAATGCAGTTGATGAAATCGGAGTTGGTCAGCATGGTCTGGAAACAGATTTATGTGGATGTTAAAATAGCAGAGGAAGTTGCGTTGCTTAAGAAGTCGAATGGTAATGACTGAGGGATGATGTCTGTATCAGATGATGGAGAGAAGATCTATGTGGCAATGCCGATTTCCCCACGTGGTTCAGATGGGCTGTTTACCACGTTTACGGAAGTGGTGTTCTCGGTCTCGCGAGACTTCGGTGAAAGTGGACAGCGCTGCGCTAGTGACTTACTTTTGATCCGAAGATGATTCATTATTTATTTTGTTTGTTAAAAGATATATCATATCTAATTACTTAGTAAACAATTAAAAAAACATCTATTTTTCTTTAGTGTATTTATACGCCAGTGATATATACATGCAGGTTGACATTTGACCTTTCAGTAGTAGTTCAATAGAGAAATACATACCACAGGTATTAGCATGAAATTAACAAGATTCACTTTCGTAGTGTTTATCATAGGGAAAATAACTGGAAATGGAAATATTAATATTTAATAATTATGTCAGTTGGAAATCATATCTTGGCCAAGATTTATTTGCTCATTAACATTTTTTTTTCCCACATTCATTAACATGTCTTAATATTCAATGACTGACCTAATTTAAAAAAAAAAAACTTAATAACTTTTCAATGGGAAAAAATAGGGCATTCATGCATATTTCACACACATGTGAATTGCCTTTGACCAGACCTTTCTGTATACATTATGATTTTTGTTTTTTGACACGTCATCATGACCTTGAAGTTAAACCTACTTTTTCAAAATTTTAACATTGTTTGTAACTTTGAATGAGATTAGACAGGCCTTCCATACATTTACACATGCATCATTTTAAGGTCTTTTGACCTTGACCTAGAACTTTGACCTTTTTTTCGAAAGTTAACTTTGACTATCTTTAGCATCAGAATAGAAAGGTTTTTTTTTTATTAGCTCTTCTGAGCCAAAGGCTCAAAGAGCTAATGCTATGGCCATTTGTGCGGTGTGCGGTGTGCGTTAACTTTTTAGAATATGGGCCATAACTCAAGAACCCCTTGGCCAATCAGTGTCAAATTTGTCACAGGGTATCCTTGGCCCAAGGGCTACCATTTGTACTAAAATAAGGGTTGGGACCCTAAAACAAGGGGAGATAATCAGGAAAACACAACCAAAAGTACTGGTTGCTAAAAAATCTTCTTCTCCAGAACCACCAGGCAGATTTTCACCAAACTTACATACAAGGATCAGGACATGTTGAAGATTAAAAATTGTTCAAGGCATGACCCTGGGGCAAAGGGCGTGGTCTCAAGGTCACTTCAAAGTTGACCTAATTTTACAATTAATAAAAATGTTTATATTTTGCTAACTATAAGGACTAGGATCATCAAATCTTGTAAGTTGATGCATCTTAGGACTTTACATCATGTTAACTCAAAAGTAGGTCACGGTGACCTACTTTTTTAATTTTGCGGGCATTTGTTTTCAAATTGATTTAAAGGCATATTTTGAACACTTTAAGGCCTATGATCATCAAACTTTGTCAGTTGATGCATCTTGGGTCCTTGAACAACGTCAACTTAAAAGTAGGTCACCATGACCTACTTTTTGAACTTTATGACCTATCCTTTTTAAAACATTTAATCCCATTATTTCAGACACTAAGAGGGTTAGAATCATCAAATCTTGTAAGTTGCTGCATCTTGGGACCTTAAAACATATTTAAGAAAAAGTAGGTCACTGTGACCTACTTTTAGAATTTTGCAGGCATTTGTTTTCAAATTGTTTATGAGGCATATTTTGATTACCTTCAGACCTATGATCATCAAACTTGGTCAGCAGATGCATCTTGGGACTCTAAAAAACGTCAACCAAAATGTAGGTCACAGTGACCTACTTTCGACATTTTATGGCTATATTTAAGTATCTTAGGTATTTATTGGCTTAGAATCATCAAACTTTGTCAGTTGATGCATCTTGGGTTTTCGGAGAGTGACGATCAAAACTTAGGTCACGGTGACCTACTTTCGACATTTTATGGCTATATTTATGTATCTCTGGTACTCATGGGTTTAGAATCATCAAACTTTGTCAGTTGATGCATCTTGGGTTTTCGGAGAGTGACGACCAAAAAGTAGGTCATGGTGACCTACTTTCGACATTTTATGGCTATATTTATGTATCTCTGGTACTTATAGGTTTAGAATCATCAAACTTTGTTAGTTGATGCCTCTTGGGTTTTCAGAGAATGTCGACCAAAAAGTAGGTCATGGTGACCTACTTTTGAATATCTCAGGTATTTATTGGCTTAGAATTATCAATCTTGGTCAGCAGATGCATCGTGGGACTCTGAAAAATGTTGACTAAAATGTAGGTCACGATGACCTACTTTTGACATTTTATGGCTATATTTATGTATCTCTGGTACTTATGGGTTTAGAATCATCAAACTTTGTCAGTTGATGCATCTTGGGTTTTCGGAGAATGACGACCAAAAATTAGGTCACGATGACCTACTTTCGACATTTTATGGCTATATTTAAGTATCTTAGGTACTTATTGGCTTAGAATCATCAAACTTAGTGAGTTGATGCATCTAGGGTTTTCGGAGAGTGAAGACCAAAAAGTAGATCATGGTGACCTACTTTTGATATTTTATGGCTATATTTATGTATCTCTGGTACTTATAGGTTTAGAATCATCAAACTTTGTTAGTTGATGCCTCTTGGGTTTTCAGAGAATGTCGACCAAAAAGTAGGTCATGGTGACCTACTTTTGAATATCTCAGGTATTTATTGGCTTAGAATTATCAAACTTGGTCAGCAGATGCATCTTGGGACTCTGAAAAATGTTGACTAAAATGTAGGTCACGATGACCTACTTTTGACATTTTATGGCTATATTTAAGTATCTTAGGTATTTATTGGCTAAGAATTATCAAACTTTGTCAGTTGATTCATTTTTGGTTTTCCAAGAATGTAAACCAAACCGTAGGTCAAGGTGACCTACTTTTGAATATCTCAAATACTTAATTGCTTAGAATCTTCAATCTTAGTTTGTCTATTAATGCATCTTGAGTCCTCAGAAAACTTCAATCTTAAAGTAGGTCACAGTGACATACTCATGGTTTTTTATAGCTTTATTAAAATATCTTCAGTCCTATTGGCTAAGAATTATGAAACTTTGTCAGTTGATGCAACTTGGGTCTTAGGATACTTAGGGTTAGAGGCTTCAAATACAAGTGATAGGTTGTACAATTTATCAGAAGAGCGATTCAAGGCCCTTGGGCCTCTTGTTTTTATCTCTACTGGTCAGAGACCAGAAGAACTCATGTAATAGTAAGGTGTCCTTTGTCCACTTATCTATCTGTCCATTTGTCTGCAAGTAATTTTTCAAAATGCTACTCCTGTAGTTTTGGTCCAATTTCAATATAATTTGGCATACAAGTAGACTACACAAAGAGACATATAATAGTTTTTGATTTTAATGAACAGTGTTACTGTGGTTGCTTAAAATAGAAAATTCTTTGAAATACTATCAAAATGCTTCTCCTCCTGCAAGTTTTATGCTCTTTTCCAGTAAATTCTCACCATGAGTGTCACATGTACATAAAGCAGGTATTTTGACTGTTGATATATGCTTGGTATTTTCATCCCAAAGTCATGATAACTTTGTTAAGGAAACATAAAAGCTGGGTTCCAAAGGGTTGGAAGTGATATTTCTTCCACATTATATTTTTTTGAATTTTTTTTTGTTCAATGACTGTCTTATAGAGAAATGATTAATTGTTATTAGAAGATAGAGATCATGTTTTCATTATTGTTTATCTACTTTTCTACATTTTGTGACTTTTTTTTTTATTAAGGAAGATAAGCGTTCCTTTTTTTCTTTGTAGAAGACATCTCAGTTTACCCCACACCTGACATCCTTCACCTTTCTGAATGATAATTTTTCGTTTCTGGCTCGAGTATTGGAAAAGGGGGAGGACTTTCCCCGACTGTGGCTCCAGAACTTGGTCAATTCTGTCTCCAGACTGAAGCTTGTGCCAGTCCAGTTGTCCATCACTGTATCTGCTCTCTTTGTGTTGTCACCAGGGAAACCCTGGGCTGACCAATCACTGAAGGCCTTACAAGCAATCTCCAAGGCTGATCATAAACAGGTACCATTCTAAGGTCCCAAAATGTTACTTTGGTTTATTTCAAAGTTATCCTGTCTGTTTGTCTGTCTGTCAGGTTTATGATCTTAACCTGAATGAATTTTTAGAGAGGAAATAATAGAAGGGGGTAAGGATGATTGTAGCTGTGAGTGTAATGGGCAGCTGTACTTATAAATCTCTGTCTGACATTATTTGGGAAAAGAAATTATAAAACATGTGAAGCACCTGTACTTGTACTTCATTCCAAGATGAACATGTTCTGAAGAACATAATGGGCTGCAGTGAATATTATGGCTCTGTACATGGGCCTCTTGTTAGAAGAGATGACAGTCCTCATATGCATTAGGTTGTTGGTCTAAGACAAAAAACAGAAAGGGCATCTGCTCCATCAATTACTTTGTTTACTTGTTTACTGCTGTAAAAGTTTTTTGTTTTTATATAAATAGGATGGGCTCTTTTTGTATTGGAGTTGCATTCTCAAGCCAAATGTAAAAAACTCAATTAGACTGTGTAAAGGAAGTGGGGATAATTAGTTTATACTTCTAATACTATTGAGAGTGGGGATAGTTAGTTTATGCGCGGTACAGTTAAGGTGCGCAATGGAAATATCGACTAGATTTTGTATTTAAAAGTGTATTCGTAATCGGGATGGCGATTATTTTTAGTACATTATTTATATCGGATAGTTGTAATTATGATTAATAACTACATATCGCGGACGATTATATTTTATATTTAGAAAAGTCACATGATGCGACAGTCACGCGATTTTAGCACATTGACTTGAATTATTGATGTTACATATAAATATCACTAGTGCAAGGGCATAACCAAGTTAAATTTCCAAGTTTAGTATATAAATATTTTCAACACGCATTGTAGTTTCTGAAAAGTGCTGCGATCCTGTTTAAATTCTGCAATTTCATTGTTAAAATTATACTTGTATGACCGAATGCTATATTTTTTGCTGGTCAGTGGCATAAAATATTGATATAATAAATTTGTTTTTAAGATTTCATCAGGATCGCAGCACTTTTCAGATACCTTAATAGTTCTATAGTTGAAATGTAAAAGCTTACTTTGATCCATAGAGTGTATGCCCTTGCACTAGATCGATTTAAATAAGAACCCTCTCATTGTCCTCCGGTGTACTTGCATACAAATATACGGCAGTGTCAATTAAATACGTAATGTACAGAAAATATATTAATAAAATAGTGAAGAAGACATTAAATTCAAGTCATTGGCCCATAGAAT
Source organism: Saccostrea cuccullata (assembly GCF_032062105.1). NCBI lineage: Eukaryota > Metazoa > Mollusca > Bivalvia > Ostreida > Ostreidae > Saccostrea > Saccostrea cuccullata. The sequence goes on along the minus strand of NW_026928250.1, from coordinate 26,783 downwards.
ATCTGTAAATAATATTTTATTTGATTAAAGAATACATATTTTGTCGAGAAAATTTTACTTGATCTGTCTCTCACTGCATACAAACTACGTCACGTTGTAAGAAATGACGTCATATTGACAATTGTATTGCGATCAGTGACTTGTTTATAACTTGTTATGTGGGATTTAACTATGGACAAAACAACACGCTGTAGTAATTTTTTATCTAGTTTGATGATTTGTTATTGGTTTAATTAGCAGATAAACTCATTTTGTGGTATTTTAAAGAAATGTTGTATGACGTATATTGTGTATGATGTCATAGTCAAGTTTTCCTGTACAAATTAGGCTCCGCCTCCTTTTTGTAACCTTAACTGTGCTGCGTACTTATACTCAGTCTAATACAATTGAGAGTGCATGGGGATAGTTAGTTTATACTTATACTCAGTCTAATACAATTGAGAGTGGGGATAGTTAGTTTATACTTCTAATACAGTTGAGAGTGGGGATAGTTAGTTTATACTTATACTCAGTCTAATACAGTTGAGAGTGGGGATAGTTAGTTTATACTTATACTCAGTCTAATACAATTGGGAGTGGGGATAGTTAGTTTATACTTATACTCAGTCTAACACAATTGAGAGTGGGGATAGTTAGTTTATAAGTCTCTTATTCTTAGACTCATACAATTGAGAATGGGGACACTACCATTTATGTTTTTCTGTCTTTAAATATGAAATTTGAACGAGATCATAAAAACACTGATTCTACAACAGCTTTAAATTCCTGGATAAACTAGGCTTAATTTCGGGGACCTATAAATTCTAGATTGCCTCTTGTTCTCTACAGGCCTCCAGTTATTGGACAGGATAATTTACAGTGTTGATTTACCTCGAATAGAACACCAGAAATTGTTTTTCTTACATCCTGTAAATTATTGTCAGCTTCTGTATGATAGGGAAATTAAAACACAAGACTTTATAGACACAAGGGTTAGATAGTGGAGGGGTTTTATTGCTATGCTGGCTGATTAAATTCTGTATTATTGGAATCCAATCCCAGTCCTATTTTCAATTTTGTCTTGTTTATACCTCCTACCCAATTAAGATTCTATACAATAAAAAAAAACATTGTTAATTTCTATCTGTTATCCCCCCTCACAACAGAGTGGGAAAGGATGTATTGTTATAATAAACAAGCTTGTGTTTGTGATGGGGAAGGGGGGGGGGGTAAAGTTTTTCCATTTGTGTTTAACAGAACTGTCATAATTTTTACCAGAATGGATGGCAAATGCTTCCTTGATTTAAATAGATATATTTTAATTTTGTCATCTTTTTTTGGATCTTCACATATTCAAATCAATGAAACCATAGAAAGAAAATGAATGAGGGGATAATAAATCATAACCTACAGTATTTTGCTTTTTCTAAGTTTAGATATTGAGTTGTGTACAACTGGGTTTGAGATTTTGGTCAGCATCATTCACTACAGCTACATATATCTATATATAAGCTTGAATTATATCTACCTACAGTGAAGTTACAACTTAACAGATTTACGATTCCATACTGGGTATTTATTCTCAGTTATTTCCAAGCATAAATATTTACTTATCATAGGCACTAGTACAATCAATATATTCAGCTTGAATGACCTATATGACAGTGAATCTTCCATTTCCTGTTTTTTGAGTTCTGGGTATGTTTTGGGTGAAAGGTACATGTTCTTGAAGTGATCGACCTATATACTTTGGGATAGGCAACTCCTTCAGCTCCATCTTTATTTACCTAAAACATCACGCACAACACTACAAGTTTTTTCAAACTAAGTTTATATAATGTAATCTGTTCCTTTTGTATATTGTAATGTATTTTAAAAAACTTAATTTAAAGCATACATTATAATTTAAATACTAATCACACAAACACCAATATTGGCAAATTCTTGAAAATACAGCCGATCACGGATCAGAAACATGTTGATTTTGAAATAAATGCTCTTATTACTAAGATAAGGTAATTATAAACAGTTTTTATAAGAAATCTTTAATTTTCTGATAGATAAATTAAGATTTTGATCTGAAATATTTTATAGCATTAGAGATATATTTAATTAAAATTGACTTAAGAAATCTCGCAACTTACGACATATCACAAAACTTGTGAGAGTTGCCTATCCCTATACTAAGTAAAAATATAGGTTCCTGATCCATGGCAGCATTAGGTTGGAATTGCATTAAAAGCTAGTGGTTTGGATGTCTAGCAGACAAACTTTATAACTGTATAATTATTTTTAGAACTGAGTATTTTTAGCTCACCTCAACGAAGTTGGGGGAGCTTATGTAATACCCTCGGTGTCGGCGTCGGTGTCGGTGTCGGCATCCCAGGTTAAGTTTTTTGGAGCAGTTTTCTTTTTAAGTACTTCTGTGTCCTATGTTGATTAGACATGCATGGAAGATGCTTCTAGTGTGTTTCATTGTACCAGTCAAAGTTTCAGATGCTGCAATTTCAGCAAAGGAATGACCAGATTAATGTTTTTGGAGCAGGTTAACATTTTTGGTGTAGGTCTCATTTCCAAGGAAGTATAAGCCCTACGTTGACCAAACTTGCATGGATGATACATCTAAGGATGCATACTACCAGGCTTGCTTCGGATGCTGAATCTGACCTACATTTTCCAGTTGAGTGAACAGGTTAATCTTTTTGGTGCAGTTTTCATTTCCAAGTAACTATAAGCCCTTTGTTGACCAAACTTGCATGGATGATATATCAAAGGATGCATACTACCAGGCTTGCTTCGGATGCTGAATCTGACCTACATTTTCCGGTTGAGTGAACAGGTTAATGTTTTTGGTGCAGGTCTCATTTCCAAGTAACTATAAGTCCTATGTTGACCAAACTTGCATGGATGATACATCTAAGGATGCACACTACCAGGCTTGCTTCGGATGCTGAATCTGACCTACATTTTCTGGTTGAGTGAACAGGTTAAAGTTTTTGGTGCAGGTTTCATTTCCAAGATACTATATGAGCCCTATAATGACCAAACTTGCATGGATGGTACATCTTAGTATGCATGCTACCAGACTTGCTTTGGATGCTGAATCTAACCTACATTTTCCGGATGAGTGAACAGGTTAAATTTTTAGTGCAGTTTTCATTTCCAAGTTACAATGAGCCCTGTAATGACCAAACTTGCATGGATGATACATCTTAGGATGCATACTACCAGACTTGCTTCGGATGCTGAATCTGACCTACATTTTCCAGATGAGTGAACAGGTTAAAGTTTTTGATGCAGGATTCATTTCCAAGTTTATACTATGAGCCCTATGTTGACCAAACTTGCATGGATGGTACATCTAAGGATGCATACTACCAGGCTTGTTTCGGATGCTGAATCTGACCTACATTTATTCTGGATGAGTGAAAAGGTTAAATTTTTATGAAGGTTTCATTTCTAAGTAACTATTAGCCCTGTGTTGTGCAGACTCGCATGGATGATACATCTTAGGATGCACACTAATGGACTTGCTCCGGATGCTGAATTCGAGATACATTTTCCAGATAATGGACCAGGTAAAAGTTATGGGTGCAGGTCTATTACCAAGAAACTATAAGGCTTATATAAACCAAACTAGCCCAAATGATACATCAAGGGATGAAAACTCTCAAGCTTGCTTCAGATGCTGGATTTTGATCACATTTCGTGATGAAGAACTAGTTTGAAGTTTTTATATAGGTCTATTCCAAAGTATGAGATCAAAATTGCATAAATTTTGCATTTTTGGATGTACACTTTTTATTGGGTAATTGTGTGACTTTGCCTTTCTTAAAGACAACATTCGTTGAGGTGAGCTCTGTAATCTCTGATTACCTATGTTTTATTATCATTGAAACTTAAATTAACATAAGACATATAAAGATACATTTTAGCATATTTTAGTGAGTCTGTTGAGGAGTTTCTGCATGCTGCTCAGTTGACATTTAAGGTCCCTTGGTCTCTGGAATTCTAGGACTGATATGTGCATTTCTGAAATAAGTAGCTACGTGGGAGATAAAAAGATTGACGTGTACTTTACATCTCCCACATGTTTGGCATACAAGGCAAAGTCTTCTAATTCAAGCCTGGAAAATCATGAAAATATATTTTTATTAAATGTTATGATTGTTAATTGAAACATGCAACCCTGGAAAGTTTAAGTTCATGATACAAAGAAATATTGGTTAAGAAATATTAAGGTGGTAAACATAATCCTTTTATATATAGGAACAACTGACCTCAAAAAAGTTCATTTTGAAAGATGTTTTACAAAATTATTTTTTTTACATAGGCATGCTACTTTTTACCCCTGTACATCTACCAACTGAACAAGTACATCCACCCAGAGTACAAGCTCAGCATCATGAAGGCTGTCCCTAGCGTAGCGCAACACAAGGTAAAGATTAAAGTACAAAGCATTCTACTGCACATGTATCTCAATACAAGGTAAAGATTAAGTCAATTAAAGTACAAAGCATTCTACTGTACATGTAGCTCAACACAGGGTAAAGATTAAATCAAAGTACAAAGCATTCTACTGTACATGTAGCTCAACACATGGTAATGAAAAATGAAACAGTCAAATGACAAAGGTAAAAGTCAAAGTACTAGCAAAGTTTAAAGTTTATTTATGTAGCTCATCACAAGGTGATGTTAAAGTACAAACTCTGTATTCTACTGAATTTATAAGCCCATGATGATGTAGAGCTTTATTTCATCAGTACTTCAGTGCCTGGAAAAGTCAAGTCAATGGCCCCACTATTCATAAAATTATGGAACCATTTTGAAATTTTAGTAAATTACTAACTGCAGTTTAATTGTGTGAAATGACAGTAGAAAATCTCTTCAATTTTTTTATCACATGTAACTTAAATTCACTTCAGTACATATACAAAGTTTAGGGAAAAACATCTCATCTGGGTATTTTTTAGGGACCATATCAAAATACCAGGGGACATTCTGAAATATATCTATATCATAGTGTGATTTTACAATAATGCATATACTGTAGATCACTTAATTCTCGCGTCACCTTATTTTCGCATCTATATTGCGTTGAGTCTTTATTAGCGAGACAAAAGTTTCACGAATTGTGGTCATTGCACTATATATTCTTAAGGAATTTTATAATACGCTTGAATGAAATTTTCGCAAGCATACCGTCTCGCATAATTACGCGAAAATAAAGTTCTCGCGAATAAATAGTGATTTACAGTGCATATATCTCTGACAACAAAATTTAGGAAAATAAAACAAAAAATGTGATAGGATTTGACAAATTATTTGATGGAGATTGATGAAAGTAATTTCTTTATTTCAAGTTTCATTAACTTCAAAAAAGTCATCATCTTACATGGGAAGTTCATGTGTATTCAGAATAATTTAATTTTATTAAACAATTTAAAAAAAAAAAATCAGTTTAGTGATCAAGGGCCAGGCCAAGTTAAATAGACTTTGTTGCAATGGAACTTTATGGTAAGAAGCAGTTGTTATCCATTATTTTCTACGTGTGTGACTTTTTGTAAAGCTGATCAGTTGTCCAGAATATTAATGGGAGGGAAAGTGTGGTTCCTTGCCAGTGGATGTCAATATGTTTGCCTGTGGTTCTGATTTTACTGTATATCACAGATTCCTTCTAGCTTCCATGAAGTTTACTAAAAGCACTAAGAAACTAGAAATTTGTGCTCTCTCACATTTTGAAGGGAGTAGGCATTGAAAAGTGCACATTTAATGCATTGCCCTCATATTTTGACAGCACACAGGGCATTGCATGACCCCTTCCCAGGGTCTGGTATTCTGTCATCCTGTTTGTTTCACAATAGGTATTGACTTACATGTCATGTGAATTTTGATGTATTTTGACAGTTCAGTATCCCTCCTGTCTTAAGGACCATACAAACTTTCGGATCCACTCCTCGTTTGAAGGCTCTGTCCATACAGTTGCTGGTGGACCTCTGGAAGCTACAAGACAGGTGCTTCCCGTACCTTCTGAAGGCCATTTCGGAGCCAGCGGAAGCCATACTGACTAAGGAAGGGGTGGACGAAGTGAAGCTGGCAAAAGCCAAGGCCATTAGGGATGTCTGCCTACTCAGGTGATGGTTGTAGAATTTATAAGTGACTGATAAAAGAAACAAAATGTATATACCCAATCTTAAGTTTCCATATTCTGTTGGTTATAAAAAGTTTGGCATCGTGTTCAGACCTGTCCTTCTGTCTGTTTAGCTATCTGTCTGTCTGTGTAGCACCTTTTCCTTATCCAGCTTATAATAAATGAGGCTATGGATCCAAACATTGTTAATCTTCAAATGGCACCACTTTTTATAGACTGAGTTAACTAAATTTCATTAGATATCTAATGCATCAATACAAAGGAAAATAATATATATATATGTTAGGGATGTCAAATCGGTCAATATTTGTTAATCGGTTACTCGGACGTTTTTCCGATCGAGAACCCGGGTACTCGGTAAAATTGTAAATATATGTACATGTCTCTTAATTTTCTTAAACACAGTTAAGCTGTGTTAACCCCAAATGCTGTTTTTATTAGTTTTTAGTGCATGTTTTAAAACATCGAGTTCTACGAAAATGATTCATTGTACTTAATTTATTTATTTTAAAAAATACACACACGAAAGACATATATTTGATACACAAATAATTACAAATGATTTATATTTTTTGTTTGGGACGACGCTTTAATCAATCTGCTACGCCTCTATGTAATGATCACACTAACGAAACAGAAGGAACGGACATTGATGGGATCGCTTGTCTTGTATTATTGTTGTTTACCCCATATACACTAAATTTACTCCGTCTACCTGACTTTAAGCATTTTTCTTCAATTACATGTATTCCCAAAATATTTCTTTACATTTTTAAGTCGGTAGCGGCATACCTACGCATGTCAGATTTCGGTACCGTTTACCAAATAATTTAAAAAGAATTTAAAGATAACAGAACAGACTTAAACGACCCTCAATGAAAACAAATCATTGAAGCCATCCAAAAATTAAGGACCTCAAAAGGTAGAAAAGCAGGTAATTGGTCAATAATTACTGTATACAAACCCACGGGTCTTTTAAAGGTGTAGGCGACGGTACTCTAATTATTATATGCACATTTCAGTTAATATTTGATTAAGTTTTTTGATAAATATTTGTACTTTTGAATAAGAAAAAAACCCACATCCGAGTAACCGAGTACCAGATTTAGTATTCGATACTCGGACGTTCGATCGAGTACCCGGTTAACCGGGTACTCGTTGACATCCCTAATATATGTATTTAAATATATAAAGAATTATTGTTGTTTTCATTTTGCTAAGATTTCAGTATAATTTTGACTTTGCATGTCGGAATGTTTTGACATCAAAGTTACTAATGAATATTCATGAAGGAATAGTTCTATGCAGTAGCTCTGATTTTGCAGGGAGTAGTCCTCAAATGAAGGAAGTAAAATCTTCTCAGGGAGATAGACAGATTTATGGTATTAATTTTATAGAGTAATAGCAATAGAGGTATAATAAGTCCTGTTTTGTTACATAAACAACATGAAAATGATTGGAATTTGATATTTTTGTCTCAATTGATTTCTTTTCAAAGAAACGGAGAAAAAATCTCATTTATCACCACACTATTATGAGTGTATTTGCTTGATTTGTGACATTAGGATAGAAACAGCGTTAAGCAGTGTTTGACCTTGACAGAGATTGTCATTATTGGCCACTCTTAATCTGAGCAGGCTCTGACCTCTTGTTTTCTGTGGGATCGCGGAGGGCACAGCAGAGGAGGATTTAGACCTGCTGTTCCGAGTCCAATTTCTCAAATATAAAGCACAATATCAATGAAGACCCAGTCATTTTATCACCAAGATTACAGACGATGTATTTCAGTGCACAAGACAGTCATTTACATCTGTGCACTGTAAATCTTGATGACTCCTGGTCACAGGGTGATTTTATTAATATTGCTGGACGTATTACTTTTGATGATAGCTTGATATCCCTAGATCAGAGTTGTTATGGCATGTAATGTCGTCTCTACGGTAATCAATCTGTACATTCATTTCACTTGATAGTTCACTCCATGGATTAAAAATTGAACTAAAATGGTCTTAGTTGGGGGAAAACATTGCATTGAAATTTTTCATTGAAAAACTGCTGTCATTTTTAAAAAAAAAAAAAAAAGAGAATCTGTAATTTGCAAAGAACATGATTTTTTTTTGGTGACATAATGATACCATAGCAACTTTTAAAAGAACATAATGGCATAATTAAAAAAAAAAGGATTGGGACAGTTGTTGTCAACTGAACCGATTTACATAGGATAAAGATACAGGTAACTCTTGATCGCTCGAACTTCGATCTCTCGAAGTTCTTGATTGCTCGAAGTGAGTCTTCGGTCCCGTATTGTTCCCCTATATAACTAAGCAAATTTACTCTTGATTTCTCGAACTCTCGATCTCTCGAAACCCTTGATCCCTCGAAGTCAAAATGTAGTCCCGCTATGCATATTCTCTTGAAATTTACCTTCGATACCTTTAAGTGGCTATGTATATACAAAATTACATAATTAGCAACTTTACCTGGGCATTTAATGGCCCCAGGCAGAAGACGCGGGTCTCGTGTAACGGGATGATTATTCAGGTGACACTTATACTGCAAGGTGATAATTGAATTATAATTAATCTTATGTTGCCTAGATGCTATTAATATAATTATCATTGACTTTATTACGATATTACCATAACATGCTGAGTTTGGACTTTCAGTAAGGCGTGGCATTCTCGACGTTACCTAATTAGCTTCTGAAATTTACACAGCTTCCCTTCACTGTTGAAATATACATATGATAGAAATGCGGCTGAATGTCAACTGGTGTAGTAAATAGCCAATTAAAAGTTCTCTCACGGCACAGAGGTGGGGCATAAGTCGTCTCATCTTTATCAACAACAATTTTAAGTTCCTGATGTTATTAATTTCGTAACCAATGACAATCTACTAGTATTCGCTATTACGTAGCGCTGAGAAAGTCACGCCTACTGAAAGTCCAAAGTAAGGGTAAAATCGTCCTAATTTAGAAATGCAGTGTCACTGAGAAATTGTAATTGCAGATTACAAGACGATCGAAACACTTAATAAATTAAAATTTTTATTTCGAATCAGTGTCAAATTTTAACGAAATATGAAAATTCAGAAACAGCCTCAATGTCAATATGACAACTGTTGTTGGACAAATACTTACAGAACTTCGTTCAATTCACATGTTTGGAAAAGTCACAGTATGCTATGTACCACACGACACTGTAAATTGTGTAACAAATGCATAGTATGATACCCATATTATAAAGAATAAATAAATAAACATGAACTGATGATGTACATTTTTTGCTTTACTCAGTTTAACAAATATTCATCTAAAATAAGAAAACATATTGTTGTTTTATAAAAACCACATGTAAAAGGTTAGCACTGCATGAAAATCATTACATCCAGTAAGACTAATTTTAAAACCTGTCAAATAAACCCGGAAAATTCCGGACTCTTGAAAACTTGAACTCTTGATCTCTTGAAGTTTTTCCTCAGTCCCGCGGACTTCAAGGTATCAAGAGTTACCTGTAAGTTGTTGAATGGTAATGGTTGAAATTGTATTTTCTTGATTTATTTATTTTTTATACAACAAAACATTTGTTATCTCGTTCAAGTTCCTTCATTTAGTTAAGGAGCATAAGGTTTTTGAAAAACTTTTATATTAACTATAATATCTGTGTGGTTGACTTGCTACAAGGGCTTTCATATTTCAGAGGTGTATTTCTAATGACAAAACCAATTTTTAAAACTCTTGACATTGAAAGTTGATTTGTATTTGAGACACTGTAACCTTCATAAAGAGCTGCTGTGGGGTGATGCATCAGTGTAATAATGCATGTGATACATGATCCAAGAAACATGCCATTTTTAAATTATTATCTGTCCTGTTTATTAACATCTCCACAGAAAGGTCCATGTGTGTGGTCGTAAAAATGAAGGAAGATAATAGCTAGTGTACATAATCCTATAATGATATATCATTTGATACTAAGCAGGTAGCATTGATTGTCTTTGAGTTTTAAAAGCGTAGTTCTCTTGTTCTGTAGAACCTATACAATTGAGATGATTTTGAAAAAGTAACAATTTGGTGGATTCATTTAAAAAATCTTCTTCTCAAGAAGCACTTGGCTAGATACTCATTATAACATTTTTGGTACCTATCTCTTATTTGCGACTCCCTCTATACCACAGAATAAATTTTATAAAGACTTTCCTAGATTTTTTTAATTAATAATAATAATAATAATAATAATAATAAAACTTTATTTAAAGAAGGTAACCTGGTTAGTGCATGCACTATTCTTCCCCAGGGCCCTCTATACATCAATTACAAAAAGATACAAGATACAATTCATCATATATAATAGGAAATACAATCACAAATTATGAATACAGTGTCCATGTACACAAATATGACAATACAGAAATATGACGATCATAAACATATGCTCAAATAATTGAGTGACGGCTGATAATGTAATTTTCTACATTACGTTTAAATGCTTGTAAAGATTGAGAGAGTCTAATGTATTGTGGAAGTTTATTCCATAGATGTACACCTGAGTACTGAAAAGAGGTCTTGAATAAGTTTGTATGAAATTTTGGTAATTTAAGATCGTAATTAGTTTCAGATCGCAGGTTATAGGAAGTTGAAGAATGAAATTCAAATAAATTATGAAGATATTCGGGAGTCATTCCGCTGAAAATTTTGTATAATAATATGTATTTGTACAGATCAACTAGCTCATAAATAGTTAACCATCCAAGTTTCTCAAATAGTGGTTTAGATGAAGAATCAGGACTTGCATCAAGAATAATCCTTGCTGCCCTTTTTTGTAGTTTAAATAGTCTGTCCATGTCCTTCTTAGGGGCATTACCCCAAACAGTCAAACAATAGTTAATAGATGGTAAAATATAAGCATTGTAATATAGTTTCCTGGTATGAAGAGGGAGAAATTTTTTAATCCTATGAAGAGTAAATAACTTATAATTTAAAGTTTTACAGACCGAATCAATATGATTCGCATACTGTAACTTATCATCAATATGTACACCAAGAATTTTTTCAGTTTCAACCATTTCAATTGTTTTGTCTGAGGCATAAAGTTGTAAATTTGGATTTTCTAGTTTTGATTTTCTTTGTTGTGTTCCCATTTACATACATTTCGTTTTATCTACATTTAATACCATTTGATTTTGAGCACACCATTTCTCAATTTCACAAAGATCTGAATTTAGTGTATTTTCTAAACATCTTGCATTATGATTATTAGAGTACAAAGTAACATCATCAGCAAACATATCAATATTTGAATTGTTTACATGTAAAGGAAGGTCGTTTATGTACAATAAAAATAAAAGTGGACCTAAAATTCACCCTTGTGGTACTCCTGCTGTGACGGGTAGAGTATTGGAGACACATGTTCCAAATTTAACACACTGGGTCCTATATTGTAAAGATATGATTTAAACCACTTTATAGCTGTTTGGTCAAATTTGTAATGGGTTAATTTCTCTAGAAGAATGTCATGATTCACCAAGTCAAATGCTTTACTAAAATCTATAAATGTAATTCCAATTAGTTCACCACGATCCATTGCATTAAGCCAACTTTCTGTTAGTTTTGTAAGGGAAGTTTGACAAGAATGGAGTGCCCTAAATCCCGACTGGGATTGTGTAATAAGATCGAATTCATTAGTGAAATTTTGTATTAGCTTAGCTACATGTTTTTCTATCAATTTAGATACAGTTGGTAGAATAGAAATAGGACGATAATTATTCGGGTCAGCTTTGTCACCTTTCTTAAAAATAGGTGTTACTTTGGCTTGTTTTAAATTTGTCGGGAAAATACCACTTACTATGCTAGCATTAACAAGATGAGTTATAGGTTTACATATATATTTAGATGCGACTTTCAAAAGACGCGGCCCAATAAAGTCAATGCCAGCTGATTTATTGACATTTAGAGAATTTAACATGTTAAAAACTTCACTTTCCTCAATTTGATGAAAAGTAAAGAAGGTTTCCTCATCAAGCTTAGACCTAACAAAATTACATAATATATTAGGATCATAATCATGTTTTGGCATTTCCAAAAGAAGCTTGTTAGAGACATCTGTGAAGTGGGTATTAAAAGTATTTGCAATATCCTGTAGATTATCAACAATTTCCCCATCAGAAAATACATGAGATGGAGTTATGTTCTTTGAATTACACGTTAATTGATTAAGATAGTTCCACATTTCTTTGGGATTTGAACTCTGTTCAATCGCTGTTTTATAGTAAGAAGATTTTGATTTGTCTATAAAAAGTCTAACTTTGTTTCGATAGAGTCGATAGTTCTCCATATCTCCTTCTTTGTGGTAAGAGTCACGTAAGTGTCTAGCATTGTTTATTTCTTGTGTCAACCATTTAGGACGAATTTCACTCTTTACTCGTTTGGTTTTAATCTGAGCATGCTGGTCAAGTACGCTATTGAATAATTCATAGAATTCAGTTAGTATTTCATTAGGGTCATGCAACTGGAGGAGAATGCTAAAGTCTACATCTTTTAAGTCTTGGAGGAATTTATTTTCATCAAACTTTTTGAAGTCTCTATACTGAATTTCTATGTGTTTTCCTTTTTGTTGCATGCATTTTGTTTTTCTAGTGGCACATATTGGGTAGTGACCAGAGATGGCTATAAAAGGTACATTTACTTCACACATGTTATCTGGTTTATTGGTGTAGAAGTGATCTATTAGGGTACTTGAGGTATTAGTTACTCTGGTTGGTGCTGTAATTAATTGTGAAAAACCAAACTCCTCTAGAGCATATGTCCAACTTTGTGGGGGTTCTTTGAATAAGTCTACATTAAAGTCACCTGTTAAGATAATTTCTGCAGCATCACAGCAGGAGGCACGTTTAATCTCTCTAGCTAGGTCCTCAGCCCAGCAGGAGGGAGCAGATGGTGGACGATATGCTGAACAGTAATAAATTGGTTTAGAATTCTTTGTATTTAATTCTAGCCAAATTGTTTCAATATTACCAATTTCAAAATCAGTTCTACGATTGTATTTTATATTTTTAGAAATGTAATACAACAATTCCACCACCTACCCTCAAAGTGCGGCCCTTCCTTTCCATTTCAAAGCCATCAATATTTAACTCAGAATCACTAATATTTTCATTCAAAAAGGTTTCACAAAGTCCTAGAATATTAAGAGATTGTTTGTTTTGAAGCATAATTTTAATTTCTTCAATTTTTGGCATTAGGTGGCAAATGTTAAGGTTTCCAAATTTTAAACCTTTTTTCATCAAACCAAATTCATTATTGCTTGTTATATTTTTACTTTCGGTAACAAACACATTAGATTCGTCTGATTGTGAAACCTTCTTGACAGTAGAACATGTTAAATGAATGGTTTTGCTCATTTAAAGTCATTTCAATATACACTGCTCATCTGTTTGTCTAGTCTTGACAAGTATTCATCAACTTTAAGTGGAGACATGAGATTTTTTGTCTTTAATAGGATGTAATTCTATCAATTTGAAAGTGTAATTTTGTTTAATAGGTAAAAAGAAATGTCTACAGTATATATCACATATTTATTTGTTTTTATTTCAGGGGAGAGCAGCATGGCAGTGATATGTTGTCTCCCTTGTCAGAATTACTGGAAAACTCCATACAGGAAGTGGATTCTCCGGTGGCCTCCCTTGCCTTAGAGGGGCTTTACTACTTGTGTAAAGATGAAGTAAGTTTTTGCATCAATGCAAGGTTAAAGTACTGGTCTAGCTACTTTAGATTGCACTGTAAATGCAATATTTCATATTATTGAGTAAGATCTTTTGTTTATGTGGATTTAGAAATGATAATTCAAAAGATTTTTCGTAATCAGAGCCCAAAAAAATTATTTACTGATGTTATTTCATTTCAGGTGATTGACATCCTTTCAGCGTGGTCTGTGTTAGGAGAAAAACTTACTCATGATTCCAGGTATAAGACCAGTTCACCTTAGTCAAGCCTCGCAAAAACTTTTAACTGTGTCACCTGGAATTTGTTGTGTAGCATTTCACAAATTTCCTCAAACCAAGGGACAAATTTCAATGAAATGCACAAAGCAGCTTTCTAATTTGCTCAAATGAAGGATCATGTTCCTTTCATTAGAAGTAATGAAAAAAAATTGTATAAATTAAAGGGCAATAATATGGGATTCTAATAGGAAAACGAGCAAAATATTGAAATGTACTGAAATCGAGGCCTCTATGTTAATACCGTATAAGTGGAAATTTTAGCGAGACGCAAATTTAGCGATTTCTCCTTAGAAGTTGGTAATTTATTTTTAGCGAGAGTTCATTTTAGCGATTTAAAAATGCTAACTAAAGAAACCATTACAAATAAAATGCAATTAATTTTTAGCGATATTAAATTTTAGCGACCTCAGAACCCTCGCTAATCATGCCAAAATTAAATCCTTACTAAAAATTCTACTCGTACGGTATATGGCTCTTTATGTTGGTAGTATTACATTATGTTTCGAATACAGTCAAAACTCATTTTGAATTCAATTGGAACAAGACAAATCTCTGAGATATCTAAGGATTAGCAATTTTTAGGGTAAAATAGCGTAAAAATAAATAGCTGGGACTTTCAAATTGGTAGAGCTAGTGTCTCATGAGAGACTCCTGCTTTAATCTGTTTCTCATTGTAATATCCTTTCAAGGGTATTTGTTTCAATAATGCCCTGTTCACACAGATAGTTTAATTCGCAGTAAATTAATGTGAAGTAAACAAATGCAAAGTAAAATAATGCGAATTAAATTGCGTTCACATGACAGCTAATGCGAATTAAACTAATGCGAAATAAAATTTTATTTCAACAAAAAGGCTACTCAGTAAGACTATTATGACATCATTTGTAAATCATGTCATGTATGCAGACTTATTTTATTGCAGAGCCATCCATTTGATATGATTATTATATAGTGGCTACAGGTATATATTAAGAAATTAACATACTTTTCCTTGATTTTTGAACCAAATTTAGTACAGGTACCTATATCTATAAACCACCAACATGTGTCCTGTGACTTTATTCTGGCCTTGCGTATGTGTCAAAATTAAATTTGAATCAGCTTCGCTTAGCTTTCACACAGAGCTCATGTGAAGTAAATTAATGGGCAGTAAATAATTCGAATTAAACTAAACAGGAAATTATTGATTCAACTTTGGAAGTTAACTTTGGATATCTTGAACCCCCGGATATCTCGAAGTCGTATCCAGGTCCCATCAACATTAAATATTCTCCATGTAAACGGGATTTGAATTTAATTTGCAGTAACTTATGTTTAATTTGAATTGAACTCTCTGTGTGAACAGAGCATAAATATTTACTTTTACACCCTTTGTTGAAATATTTATTGATGAATGAACTTGCATGAAGAATTGTGTGCTCATGTAAATTTTGTTGGTTTTTACAATAGATTAAAATTGGAAGTATTAGGTGTATGATTAATTTTAAAAAATCAGTTCAATTTATTACAAGATTTTTTAATATCACTGCATATTAACTCTAATGTATATTCTGAATACTTTTGTTCATTTGAAGAAAATTCTAACAAGCCACTGTCATACATCTAAAGATGTAGAAAACATCTCACTTTTCCTGACTTTGACAACAAATACACAACACGTAGATCACACAATCTGACACATATATTACATTCTTTTTATGCATTTTTTTTAGTCTTTGATTTCAGATACTGACCAGAAACTTTTTTTGTATGTGTCTGGTTTTGCTGGGCAGTACATCTATATTTTTACTTCATCAATATCATTTGTTATGCTGTGGGGATGGTTAAGTTCCAACTACAAATTGGACATTGATGAATGAAAACCCTGATCATTTCCTGAATAAAGTATTGATCAGTGAGGTTTAAATGAATGGTTGTGCTCATTAAGTCATTTTACACTGCTCATCTGTTTGTCTTGTCTTTTACAAGCCTTCTTATCTACTGTAGAGGCTTTGAAATAGGATTAGTCAACGTGCGAAACTTCACAATACATGGCCATGCTTTTACATTGAATTTTTAGCTCACCTCAACGAAGTTGGGGGAGCTTATGTAATACCCTCGGCGTCCCCGTCCCCGTCGGCGTCGGTGTCGGTGTCGGCGTCCCAGGTTAAGTTTTTTGGAGCAGTTTTCTTTTTAAGTACTTCTATGTCCTATATTGATTAGACATGCATGAAAGACGGTTCTATTGTGTTTCATTGAACCAGTCAAAGTTTCAGATGCTGAAATTTCAGCAAAGGAATGACCAGGTTAATGTTTTTGGGGCAGGTTAACATTTTTGGTGCAGTTTTTGGTGTAGGTTTCATTTCCAAGTAACTATAAGCCCTAAGTTGACCAAACTTGCATGGATGATACATCTAAGGATGCATACTGCCGGGCTTGCTTCGGATGCTGAATCTGACCTACATTTTCCGGTTGAGTGAACAGGTTAAAGTTTTTGGTGCAGGTTTCATTTCCAAGTAACTATAAGTCCTATGTTGACCAAACTTGCATGGATGATACATCTAAGGATTCATACTACCGGGTTTGCTTCGGATGCTGAATCTGACCTACATTTTCCGGTTGAGTGAACAGGTTAAAGTTTTTGATGCAGGTTTCATTTCCAATTAACTATGAGCCCAATAATGACTTAACTTGCGTGGATGATACATAAAAGGATGCATACTACCAGGCTTGCTTCGGATGCTGAATCTGACCTACTTTTTGTGGATGAGTGAAATTTAATGTTAGTTTTTGATGCATGTTTCATTTCCAATAAACTATGAGCCCTATAATGAGCAAACTTGCATGGACGATACATCTTAGGATGCACACTAATGGACTTGCTTCGGATTCTGAATTCGACATACATTTTTCAGATAATAGACCAGGTAAAAGTTACAGGTGCAGGTCTATTACCAAAAAAACTATAAGGCTTATTTAACATTGTATAAACCAAACTTGCACAAAAGTTGCATCAAGAGATGAAAACTCTCAAATTTGCTTCAGATGCTGGATTTTAATTACATTTTCATGAAGAAGAACTAGTTTAAATTTTTTATGTACGTCTATTTCAAAGTAATTCAGATGAAAATTGCTTAAATATTTTCATTTTTGGAATGTACACTTTTTGTTGGTTAATTGTGTGACTTTGCCTTACTTAAAGACAACATTCGTTGAGGTGAGCTCTGTAATCTCTGATTACCTATGTTTTCCTTCTTTTGTAAATAGATCGATAGTTCAGGAGAAAATCTGCAAGCTGTTCTCTTTACTACCAGAACTGGAAGTGAAGACAGAGGAATTTGAGGTATGGGATATTGGAAAAAGAAATTCAATACAACAAAGGAAACCAAAAATAAAAAAAAAAACCAATATAGAAAGAAGAATTCAGGATATGAATCAAGTGTAAAATCTGTATCTGTAAGACAAAGAAAGAATCAAGCAATCACTCAAACAGATCAAATCAGTACATTTCAAAGAATTTGCTTAATTATATACAGACCACAAAGTCAATTTTTTAAAATGATTGTTAACTTTTTATGTGCCCGGATCAATAGATCCAAGGCGTATATTGTTTTTGTCCTGTCTGTTTGTCTGTTTGTCTGTCTGTCTGTTGTCAACTTTAACCTTAGCCATAACTTTTGAACCATGAGAGATAGAGACTTCATATTTGGTATGGGTTCAAAAGTTATGGCGAAGGTTAAAGTTTGCAGACAAACAGACAAACAAACAAACAGACAAAGAGACAGACAGGACAAAAACAATATACGCCCCGGATCTATCAATCCGAGCACATAAATAACAAAATTTCACTTTTTTGAAATTTTTATGTACATAAAATTAATCATGTTTGGATGATAAGTTGCTGTTCTTTTCACTTTTACAACATTTTTTAAACTCTGTATAATTGTAATTTGAAAGATTTAACAAATAAATGAATAATTTCTGGACTTTACAATATGTACCTAAATACCGGTATTTAGGTCTCTGTGTCACGATACGAATCACACAACAAAAAATCATGATATACTGGTATACCAATAAAATCGCACATCCCTAAAGACGAATCTCCCAACAAAAGAACAAGAATGGCCATTTTTAGACATATGAGCATTGGGGCCTATGGGCTTCTTATCACCCAATTTCTTGCTTTCTTTAGCAGTTTCAGAGTTTAATCCGGAGGTTTTTTTTCAGTGCAACACATAATATTTAATTATATCTTCTGAAATTATTTTTTTGAAAGGATAATTTTCTTTCAGGAAAACTATGTCACTTAAACTTTCCTATCTTGTAGAGGTTCCATCAGTATGCTGTGTCAGCCCTCTGGCTCTTTGTCCAAGGCAGTGACCCTGATGTTAGCAGGGCTGCCTTCAAAGCTCTGTCACAGTTTGACATCAAAAGTTTTAGCCTTGCTCACATCCCAGTCAAGGTAACATAAATAATATAGGCTTAAGGTAGGTCGCGGGTTTACTGCATAAAAATTCTGACGAGAAAACATATCCTGAAAATTTGATAAAATGTTCCTTAGAATTTAAAGCGTATCAGCTGCAATTTTTATTAAATTTGCCTAAGTAGTTTTATTGTTATAGTACTGTAAACGCGGTATAGTTTTTAATCCTTTTTGACGCTTTAACCATTGAAATATATGGGGAAATGACGTTTTTAAGCCAATTTTTGAAAATAGTTTCTTTTAAAAAGGTTGGATAACTTTTTAAAGACGTAGACGAATTATTCAGGAATTTCAAAATGTCAAGATGAGGTAAAATCAAAACCATTAATATAAAAAAATAAATATGTCTTCTCGCTAGATTTTTTGCTAAATAATTTCAAAGTTTTCTTTTAAAATGCTAAAATTTGGTGTTTATGGCGTTATTTATATCTACAACGTCATTTGTTGAACGTAGTCACGTTTACATTATGAGTATAAATATATTAACCTATGGAATATGCAAGAATTAAAAGGTGATATCGATACAAAATTTATTTTTATTCATCATTTGATTTATTGCGGAGGCATATTAGGATGACCAGCAACTTATTTTCACTGTATTGTGAAATTCATATTCTGATCACTAAGTCAGAATGAACGGTATAAATAATCCTCGTGCAGCGACATTAACATGCAGCGACAATGTTCATCGCGATTGGAAAAATATTAGTACCTGTACTTTAAGGAAAAACATGGTCAATGGGATTTCAGGCGTAAAATAAAAATTTGACATTTATTTGAAAACGGTAGGAAAAACATCCCTATAATGAGGAAATAAGTGGGCAGGGGATGGGGGGACCTGCAATGTTCGTTCTATATTAGTCGCAAGCTATATTATATGGCTCTAAATCTCAAGCATTTTTATACCCCCCGCTTGAAAAGCGGGAGGGTATATAGTAATCGTTAATTCCGTCCGTCCGTCCGTTCGTCTGTCCGTCCGTCCGTCCGTCTGTTACGCTTTGGGGTACCCATCTCTTATCCGCAACTCCTCTCATACCACTGAATGAAATTTGATGAAACTTTCACAGAATCTTTGTTACATATTGCCACTGTGCACCTCCTATTTTACTTTTTGATCCGACACATATTTTCGGTTTCCTGGCCACAGGAAAATATGGACTTTTTCACCAGTTATAACCATATGGGAGGCGGGGGGTATCATTTAGTGAGCTCATCGCTCACAGTACCTCTAGTTTTATTTACCAGTGCTTGTCAGAGTGTAATTACTTTGTCGGAGACTATGCCACATTTTCGGGAGAATATGTATGTGTATATGGGGCAAAATTTATCGAAGTCGAGTGCTGGCTGAAAAACATCAAAACTGACGTGAGCATTGAGCATATATTAGTAAGAGGACAATGCGGCAATATAACACAGTATAAAAAATCTCTGAATTAAATTTCAATACGCAAAATGTAAAATACTTGCTTTTAGCTTTTACACATTGAGCTTTTGTCATAAAAAATATCACTAAAACGAAAAAAAAAATTATACTTGTAAATTGTTTACAGTGTTTTGGATTGAAAAATCGGATGGAATATCGGATGAAAAGTTGCATCGTGTGACCGCATCTAAAGTCTTAAAATCCAGGTGTTTGAATAAATTTGATTTTTAAATGATTTCACAATTTATTAGCAAGCAAAACAAGGCGAGTGCACGAGATTTAAATACATAACAACCAACCAATATTAGTAGTGATAATTAAAAAAAACCCAGGAAAATACTTGTAATTAAATATAACTCGTTTTTAGTGATGAGGATTTATTTCCATCCTGAAAAGTATACGCATATTTTCGCCCCGTCTCTGATTTGAAGTCAAGTTCCCCTGAGTTTCAAATAACGTGCGCACATACAATTCCTCTATTTTTCGCTAAGCAATTTTTTTTATTCATGATAACTTTCTTTAAAAATTCTGCAAGCCATAACTTTTACGCTGATTTATTCTGATTGACTTTTGCAGTTTAGTTACACTTCAAATATAATTTGTTGCTTTCATTTGGTATTGTATTTAATTAGTCCTAAGACATTACATATAATCACACCAGAATTCAGACTGAAGTTCAATTATAAAACATGCAGAGGTTTACATACAAAAGCATGCATTTTGTGTTAAATCTACTTTTAAATTTGTACAAACTTGAAGTCATTTGCAGAGAATTAAACGGGAAACAACTTGACGTTGCCTTTGTGACGTAGCTGACGTCATAATCAAATGTGCACAAAACAACCGCTCGAATCGTCAAAATTGTGTACCAAAATTGATGACAAAAGCAAACCCGCGACCTACCTTAAGTCTCAAACAAATTGGTAATATGTACAATAAAGGTACATATTCCAGACACAAAGAAATATTTATATTTAATGTAAATATTCAAGATCAGATAATATTGACAATAAAGGCCAAACTTTAAGAAAAAAGGTTTACATCCCAGAGAAGATGATATTTACGACAAAAGCCCACACCCCAGACAAAGGCCCACATCCCAGACAAAGGCCCACACCCCAGACAAAGGCCCACATCCCAGACAAAGGTCCACACCCCTGACAAAGGCCCACACCCCAGACAAAGGCCCACACCCCAGACAAAGGCCCACATCCCAGACAAAGGCCCACATCCCAGACAAAAACTCCCATCCTAGACAAAGGCAAACATCCCAGACAAAGGCACACACGCTAGACAAAGGTCCACACCCCAGACAAAGGCACACACCCCAGACAAAGGCCCACATCCCAGACAAAGGTCCACACCCCAGACAAAGGCCCACATCCCAGACAAAGGCCCACATCCCAGACAAAGGCCCACACCCCAGTCAAAGGCCTACATCCCAGACAAAAACTCCCATCCTAGACAAAGGCACACATTCCAGACAAAGGCCCACATCCCAGACAAAGGCCCACATCCCAGACAAAAGCCCACATCCCAGACAAAGGCCCACATCCCAGAAAAATGTTCAGATCAAAGATTATTGACATTTTCAATAAAAGCCTACATCCTAGACAAAGGCCCACATCCCAAACAAGGGCTCACATCCTAGGTTAAGGCCCACATCCCAAAAACTAGGTGATATTTTCAATAAAAGCCTACATCCTGGACAAAGGCCCACATCCCAAACAAGGGCTCACATTCCAGACAACCCACATTCCTAGACAGAGATCCATCACTAAATGATGTATGGCAAGACAGTCAAACCTTGATATGTTGAACTCAAATGATCAAAAAATATTTTGACAATATCCCAGTATTTTAAATAATTAGGTTAAATTAAGTAAAGAAAAAATGTTTGAACTTTCAACTAACATTGAAGTATCAGTAGTAATTGAGATATGGATGTCCAAATGTTATAACATTTGAAGTCTGGGAATTTAGAGAAATATTATCAACTTCACTGATTCAGAAGTTTTGAGGAAGTAATATTTTCAACCTTTTACTCTTAAAATGAGAGAATGGATTCGCTGATGAGAATTCCAGGTAGATCTGGTCCCAGGATCATGAAACAAACTTACACTTAAGTCAAATTTTCAATCTCCTGTAAAATATTCATTATTTATTGAATTAATCTCTGATTTTGCAAATGACAACACTTTTGCAAAACAATATTGTAAAACACTTTGGTTTTGGTCTGTTTAACTACTACAATATTTATGTACAACAGGAACATTTTGACTTAAGCTTAAGATGCTTCATGATCCCGGGGCCAGGATTAGAATACAAATGTTAGAATTTTACTCCACCCCTTACTATATGTAAAGAGGGATAAATCCCCCTCCCCTCCAAAAAATACTGATTATTACAACAGCTTTAATTTGTATGTTTGAAAGTGAATTATTTCAAACTTTAAATTGATGATAATAATGTTTATCAAGATATAGTGCATAATTGTATGTTAGATTCCAGCTACATTTGTAAGTTTACTTAGTATTGAAAATAAAAAAAAAGGCTATATATATTTTGATTTTTTTGTCTCTGCTAAATGTTTTAGCATGGTACTTCGAGATGAAGACATCATCTGACATTGTTCAATCTACTTATAGAGTCAATTTACTTGATTTTGTATATTTCCTGGATGTAAATTCAAGATCACTGTGTTTTTTTTTCTTTAACAAAAAGCAAAGATTGAGTAAAATTATAACAACTAGTTAAGTAATGTGTTGTACCACCCCCTGTTTTATTGTACATAGGTATTAACAATTATTATAATGATAACTCAATACTACCTAAGATCCTTGCTATTTACTCCTGTATTTTTTTCTGACAGGTAAAAGAGGACATTGTTAGACAGGCTCAGGTCGCCATTGATAGGGGAGATAATCCCGACCTGACGGTAGAGGATATCGTTAAGGAAATCCCTGGTATCTGTTACACACGGATGCTGGGGATAATCTCACCAGAGGTGTATGAAGGTAATCCTAGCTCAGTTATATTACGGCAACCTCATCAGAGGTAAATTAATCTCACAAGGTGAATATGTAAGGTGATCTTAACAAAGGTGTGTGAGGGAAATCTCTACAGAATCTGTAGTTAAATTAATAAAATTAAAATATTGTTCATATTAAGTTTATTAAGGTACTTTGTACATGTACATAATACATATTTACATCCACTGAATAATTTTCATTTTTTTCTTAAGAAAATCCTTGAAGTTCATCACTCAGTAAACACTAATAAGCATATCACTGGGACAAATTTCTTGAGCAGTGGCTCTTATACATCAATGAAACTTACAGTAACAAATACAATTACAACTAGTGCTAATTGTAACGGGAACCGTTACAGATGTTCCCCAAACGCTCCCCAACTCCCTTTTGGTGCCATATTCCCTGTAAGCTTCATTAAATAAGACAAATTCTGGTAATTTAGACTTTAACAAAATTTACCCAGAAGGATACCAATTATATTCAAATTTTAGCATTGCACCCGTGCGCATGTGAATGCATGTGCGTTATTACCATATCATCTTGTCTACACTATCTATATATTTAAATATACTATATATCAAAGCATTCAGTCCAAAAGTATTAATCAAAGTACTCAGAAGTACAGAGAGCCGGGCTCATTTACAGAGTAGAATGGATTTCTTACATGAATCACGTTTATATTCTGATGAAAAAATTATTTTAAAACTATCAATATAAATGATAAGACACTGACAGTGAGTTTTCAATCCTAATACCTCGGTCCGATTTTGTCAGAATCAGAATTAATCTGGTACCGCAGCTGAATGTAAACAAACAGGTCACTCTGGTTCCCTCTCCTGCTTTACCTCGTATGTGTAGAGAACTACGGTAACACTGATTATCAAAAATCCTTACGCTAATGAACTATGTTCTTTGACTTATGAAGTTTTCAAAGTCATTACTACTAATGTTTATTTTATATAGATAAAACTTCGTTTTATTTTTGTTGCTTTATTTAGCGTTTGTATTATCTCAAAAGCGGTTGAGAGTAAGAACTATATTTTTGCACGTAACTTTAAAATGGCGACTATGGGGTCAACATCCTGCCTTGAACAGGATCCCATAAGCCGGCAATTGCTCTTTGAGCAATAAGCCCGGCTAAAAATCACTCATTTAAGTGTATTTTTAATTTCACCCGTTCCAAATGCACGCACGTGTGTGTACGTGCATGATAACCATACCTTCTTTTAGGAGTTCCTTATATTTATCTATGTTCTGAATCCCATCCTGTTTGGTTGAAAAACAAGAGTTATAGCCATTTCAAGCTTCAGCCAATCAGATTGCAGCACACGTGCATGCTCGTGATTTCATGAATTTTTTTGTATATCATATTGCAGGATATCCTAACGTAAAACTATGTTTTAAATTTCAAAGCATTTCGTCAAAAAACAAAGGGGATGTAGCCATTTAAAGTTTCAGCCAATCAGAATGCAGCACACGTGCATGCGCGTAATTTCTTTAATTTTTCTGTATACCATATTGCAGGGTATTCTAAAGTATGGCTATATTTTAAATTTCAAAGCATTTCATCAAAAAACAAAGGAGATATAGCCATTTAAAGTTTCAGCCAATCAGATTGCAGCACACGTGCATGCGCGTGATTTCTTGAAATTTTTTTGATATCATATTGTAGAATATCTTAGTTCATTACTATGTTTAAAATTTCAAAGCATTTCGTCAAAAAACAAAAGAGATATTGAGATTTTTGTTTCAGCCAATCAGAGCGAAGCTCACGTGCACGCGCGTGAGTTCGTGCTAATTTGACAGTGTCATGATATTAACACTATTAATATATCTTTATGTAATGAGTTTCAAAGCATTTCATAAAAAACTGTAAAAGTTATAGCTATATTAAGTATATCAGTCATTTCACTCACTTCACGCGCCCGCACGTGCAGGCGTATGCGCGCAAAATGACCTTCGTTCCGCACACCTACACTACACACCCATTAACCCTAAAAAGGTTTTAACTTAGTTTGGTGAACAGTTTCTGAGAACACTTCCGGACAAAAAAGTACCGGAGAAGAAATAAGAAGAAAAAAGAATAATAATAATAATAATAATAATAATAATACTTTATTTATAGAAGGTAACCCGATTAGTGCAAGCACTAGTCTTCCTCAGGGCCTTCTTTATAACATATATACAATGTTTTATACAATAAAGACAAGAATTACAAACATGAAACAATAAAATATAAACACTTTGTTACACCAGAATAAATTAAATATGGACATTTCATTGTAAAGAAAAGAAAACATAAATTTTATGTAGAACCAGTAC
The DNA here is from genome assembly GCF_032062105.1 of Saccostrea cuccullata. NCBI lineage: Eukaryota > Metazoa > Mollusca > Bivalvia > Ostreida > Ostreidae > Saccostrea > Saccostrea cuccullata. The sequence goes on along the minus strand of NW_026928250.1, from coordinate 1,413 downwards.
GTTTCATAAGTAAAAAATTTTCAACACTACTTTTAAATATCGCAAGGGATTGGGAATTCCTAATACTAATAGGCAACTCATTCCAAATAATAACCCCTGAATATTGTAAAGAATTTTTGAATAAATTTGTTTTATATTTTGGTAAACGAAGTTCTGAATTTGTCTCTGAGCGTAACGTGTATGATCCAGAACTTTGAAATTCAAAAAAATCATGCATATAATCCGGAGACATATTATGAAATATTTTGAACATCAAAATGCTTTTCTGTAAATATAGAAGTTCGTAAACCGTTAACCAGCCTAAAATGTTAAACAAGGGCATTGAAGGTGCATCATATTTTTCATTTAAAATAATCCTAGCTGCTCGTTTCTGAAGTCTGTAGATTCTATCGATGTGAGTTTGAGGTGAGTTACCCCAAATAGAAAGGCAATATAAAATTGATGGTAAAATAAATGCATTATAAAATAGCTTTCTAGTATGCAACGGTAGAAACTTTTTAATTTTTCGTAAAGTAAATAATTTATAAGTAAGGGTTTTGCAAACTGCATCTACATGACTAGTATATTGAAGAGTATGATCAATGTGAACACCTAATAAATTCTCCGTTCTAACATTTTCAAGGGGATACGATCTCGTTGCGAGCAACGAGAGGTCTTCCGTCCGATTCAGGAAAAAAAACTCGTAAAATTAAGCTGAAAAGTGTTTCAAAATTTTGGTCACAAGGAGGACTGAACTCAGGTCGCCAACGTGAATGCTCTTTTTTTTTCTCTTTTATCCCTAACGCGCAAACAATTATGCTATAATTGGGAACACTGTTCTAAATATACTTGTGTATACTTTTGCAACAGTACATTTGTCTAAGAATTATAAAAGGCGGACCACTATTCATAATTTTGCGCTAAATGCCACGAGTAAATATTCGCGCCTTTTCTTTGGACTGATCTATTAAATAGGTGTGATAGCTTCAATGAAATTAAATGAATAAAACGTTCTTATGGCCTTTATTTTATTTCGACGTTAAGAAAGTATATTTAACACATTGTACACATTACATATCGTATCTAGCCCAGTTACACTAAAGCAGTGAAACGGAAATTAAGTTTCAAGATTGACACTCAATTGCAACGTACTACTACGTGAAAGTCCAGGTAATTTTTCACATTTCATGTGTCCTTATATCCGAATGGTTCAATCAAACGCTCAGCTGCCTCCATAAACCCCTACTCGCGAAATGGCGGAGTAGACAAAGACAGCCGCCATCTTGGGCCCGCTTCAGATTTTCAAATATTAATATCTAGAGTTCAGATTAACCAATACTAAAACAACTTATATAGTAAGCATCAATGGAAAGGTCACTATTAATATTCCAAAAATAAATGAAAAATATTGAAGAACAAAAAAGTTAGAAAATG
>NW_026928249.1:0-32839 GCF_032062105.1 Saccostrea cuccullata | reverse complement strand
GCGGCATTAAAATAGCACAATTTGTATTGGTCTTCCTTCAAAGCGCTTCATGGATTGCGTAATTGAATTTACGATTTTAATTGATAATGATAGTAATGTGTTTAAAACTATGTATCAATTTAAAAGAAAGAAGAAGGAACTTACAAGAACAAAGCAACTTAGATATAAACATGAAATAAAGAATGGAAGAATTTTAAAGTTAAATGTAAGAAGCACGAATATGAAAGCAATGAAGTGACATATAGTTGCAATAATACTAAAGAATAAGCAAGATGACAGAATTTAAGAACAATAAAGTGACGTATAATTAACACAATACCAAAGAATAAGCAAGAAGGTAGAATATGAGAACAATAAAGTAACATATAATTAATATAATACCAAAGAATCAGCAAGTAAGCATAATAAGAATAAATGCAAGACGCATAGAATTATGGCGGTAATTCCCTTCCATACTACTGATGTCACGATTCCCATATGTTTCCATCGGGTTTCCAAATTTGGGAAACCTGGCTTTTCATCCTGTGCATCAAACTTATTCAGCAGATGCATCTTTGGACTCTGAAAAATGTAAACTAAAATGTGGGTCACGGTGACCTACTTTCAACATTTTATGGCTTTTTTTAAAGTATCTCAGGTACTTACTGGCTTAGAATCATCAAACTTTGTCAGTTGATGTATCTTGGGTTTTCGGAGAATGTCGACCAAAAAGTAGGTTACAGTGACCTACTTTCAACTTTTTATGGCTATATTTACATGTAAGTATCTTAGGTATTAATGGCTTAGAATAATCAAACTGTGTAAGTTGATGCATTTGGGGTTTTCCAAGAATGTAGACCAAGAAGTAGTCCTTATTGGCTAAGAATCATAAAACTTTGTCAGGTGGTGCAACTTTGGTCTCAGGATACCTAGGGTTAGAGGCTTCAAATACAAGTGATAGGTTGTACATTTTATCAAAAGAGCGATTCAAGGCCCTTGGGCCCCTTGTAAAATTTTAAATTTGAATGTGATAATTATGATTAAATAATTTTAATGTAGCTAAAAAAATGATAGCTTGAAGTATATAGCTATTTAAAGCTATATAGCTTAATGGCTTTGTTACTTTTTGCTAAAGGTACCATACATCAACATTTTGAATAATAAAATGTTTCATTTTCATTAGAACAGATAAAAGTATATTTTCAACACCTGTACAATCCATGTTACACTGTTCATTCTGAGGCCGTTGAATTTCTTTTCCATATCACTATACAGGGCTCACCTTGACCTGGATGACCCCTTGTCCAGCAGGCCCATGAGCTTCAAAAGGACCCTCCCCCAACCCCAGGCCCTTGCCCACCCACAAGTGCATTTTAATGTAAGATCTTAAAAAATACTCGGAACAACAGTTGAGAGAAATCCGATTATCGGCTACACGACGGAAGCTGTACATAAACCCAAACTACAGACCTCCATATATATCGACTATATTAAGTGTTGAGTTCCACACTGCCTCTACTGGAACTGCAGGTAAAAATTGGGAATTTTAAAAAAATAATTGGCATAATTTAATTAAAAATTATATCATTTTAAATGATTATATGATAGTGTTTATGTTATTTACAAATTGAAAGACTGTTATTGAATTTACATTTTTTGTGTATGTTGTCCTCACAATTAGTCCGAAATAACCATTTTTAGCTCACCTGAAGCAAAGGCCGTTGTAAATAAATGGTTGATTTTTATCTTCGTTGTTAAAACTTTTCACATTTTCGAAAATTTTCGGAACAACTGAAGTTGAATTTCAACCAAACTTGCCACAAAGCATCCTTGTGTTAAGGGGATCAAAACAAGTTAATGTCAGGCCCTTTACTATAAGTATTTACCATGTTTTTAATGGCATTTTTAAACAATCTTCTTTTCAAGACACAAAACTTATCTCCACTGCATGTTGGAATAGACAGGTTTCACTGTAATTATATTTGTTCAACCTGTAATTTCTTAATATTTATTAATTTGATAAAATTATTTTTAAATATTATATATGAAAAATCTTTGAAAATCTTCTTCTCAAGAGCCACTGGGCCAGGAAAGATGAAACTCATGTGGAATCATCCTCAGGTAGTTAAGATTCAAGTTTGTTCAAATCATGACCCCCAGGGCTAGGGTGGGGCCAAAATGGCCGACCCAAGTTTTATATAGGAATATATAGGCAAAATCTTTAAAAATCTTCTTCTCAAGAACCACTGGGCAAGGAGAGATGAAACTCATGTGGAATCATCTTCAGATGGTGTACATTCAAGTTTGTTCAAATCATGACCCCCGGGGCTAGGGTGGAGCCAAAAAGGCTGACCTAGGTTTTACGTATGGATTTTAGGGAAACCTTTAAAAATCTTCTTTTCAAGTACTTCAAAGCTATGATTAGTGATATTAATATGGAACCATCTTCAGGTAGTGTATATTCTAGTTTGTTCAAATCATGAACATTTCAGGGGGTATGCATTTAAAGCCATAAACCCCCCCCCCCCCCCAGTAAACTTTCAGTTCTGATCTGATATGTGCTTTTTCCTAGCCAATGTGCTCAGGTGAGCGCTGTGGCCCCTGGGCCTCTTGTTCTGGTAAATTTCGCATCATCGTGAATTCTGATTTTCAAGTTATTAATGATGGCTTGTTCATAGACTTGGTAACTATTTTCTAAACTAAGTATAATTTTGTTAGAGAATAATTAATGTATTTCTCAGCTTGAAATCTTTGGCCATTGTGAGTGAAAACATTTTATTTCTCAGGACCTGGTTTTATGATTTCTAAAAAGCTCACAAGTCGAGAAAGCTATCCAAAAAACAGCTTAATTCATACTCCAGTAACATCACCTCTGTACTTAGTCAGTTTCCCAGTCAACAGGTAAAAATCAGTGACAGCTTCAGTCATACTCCAGAAATATTACCTCTGTACTCAGTAAGTTTCCCATTCAACAGGTTAAAATCAGTGACAGCTTCAGTCATACTCCAGAAATATTACCTCTGTACTCAGTCAGTTCCCCAGTCAACAGGTAAAAATCAGTAACAGCTTCAGTCATACTCCAGTAATATCACTTCTGTACTCAGTCAGTTTCCCATTCAACAGGTAAAAATCAGTAACAGCTTCAGTCATACTCCAGTAATATCACCTCTGTACTCAGTCAGTTCCCCAGTCAACAGGTAAAAATCAGTAACAGCTTCTATCTGTAGTAAGTCAGTCATACTCCAGTAATATCACTTCTGTTCAGTCAGTAACCCAATCAACAGGTAAAAATCAGTAACAGCTTCAGTCATACTCCAGTAATATCACTTCTGTACTCAGTCAGTTTCCCATTCAACAGGTAAAAATCAGTAACAGCTTCAGTCATACTCCAGTAATATCACTTCTGTACTCAGTCAGTAACCCAATCAACAGGTAAAGATCAGTGACAGCTTCAGTCATACTCCAGTAACATCACCTCTATACTCAGTCAGTTCCCAAGTCAACAGGTAAAAATCAGTAATCAATTTTATTGTTGTTGTTGAAATGCTGCCATGTGGATATTTAAAATGCACAAAAATGTATACATAAGGGATAAAGTGTTTTAACATTCAAATTAAAATAGGAAAGAGTTTTACTTTCTATTGTATTTTGCCACTAAAATTAAAGTTTACTCTATGCTTTCCTTTTAGATTGCAAATGTGATAGACAGCCATGCTGCCACTCTTACAAGAAGAACAGAGAGAGAAAACTTCTTCATGACAACACAGGGCATAGTTCAACTAGTTCAGAGGTTAGAGGTCATAGTATTACTGACCTTTGGTAATCTCAAGTGTCCCAAATTTCTTGTAAAGCATATCAGAGAGTATATTTTCTTCGACAAGCATGCATGTCAATCCAACCATATCAAATTCATAATTGAACCAAAAAAATTGAATGCCTCTTCCTTTTGCATGTGACAGTTCTATCATAAAGCTTAATGGAATGAATTTTTGTGTATAACTGTTCTTGGTGTAACGCATGTGACATTTTCTTTTGACAGTGGATCTAAGGGGTAATGCTAGTGGGTTGTGAGTAGGATGAATCACAAGGTTTTAAGATTTATATACCAAAACTTTTTTTCACACTTGATCTGAACAGATAAACTTGAAGTCCAGTACATGCACATTTCTGAATTTTCTTTTCATTTTGTCAAAAAAAAAGAAAAATAGTCAGATAAGATATGCATGCCTCTTAACTTGAATAAGACCATTATTTGAAAATCGAAGCAACATCATCGCACTCGGTACTTTATATATACTGAACAAAAAAAGAAACGCATAATCAGTATAATATGAAATTCTAAGTTTTCAGTTTAAACCTTATATAATTTAAGTGATTTTAGAGTGTGTTGTGATAAAAATCAATGTTGCAAATTGAAAAGTCAAGTTGAGGTCATTTTCATTGCCCCCAAATTCAAGGGGCATAACAATATGTACTGTGCAAAGTCTCAGTGCTAGTGGGTTTCCAGTGTACGGATATCGAGAGGGAATTTCATCTCATTTCTGTCTCATACGAACAATTTATGCATTTTTATGCTTATTTTTTCATCCAGAAATTGTATCAGCAGTTTTATAGCAAGTTCTGAATCGCATGGAGTGATGATGGGGGGGGGGGGGTCTGACGGTCCTGCCTGGTTGTGATTACCTGCGGATGGCCAGATAGTGGTCTTCAGACGTCACTTAGTTTTAAGGTTTCAATGCCCATTGATTTATTTCAAATACAGTTGCAACTTCCTGTTGCATAGATTCATTTAGTTGCATCGTTAGCCTGGTTTTACTCATCTTTGTTTTGGCGTGGCATTGCAGTATTAACACTGCAATAAAATCTTTAATATGGGTTTAATAGAAGTGTTAAAAGTTCCTCTAAATTCAAAATATCAATGAAAATAGACATCTGATTTAGAAGAAATCATGAAAAACACTACTTTCATAAAAATGTTTAATCAAGGGAGATAATTCAACACTTGGGTTTTAAAACCCCATGTTGTCGTTTAAATAGGTCACAGGTATCCAATGATATAAAAAATAGTTGTTTCATGTGCATTTTAAAAATGTCTTTGACGAATAAAACAATATGCATTTCTTTTTTTGTTGAGTATATAAAAAGAAATTGCCAATGCATTCAAACTATTATCAGTTTCTAGGTTTTTATCAAACATTTTAATTGATTAATGGATGGGGGCCCTCACTGTTTTTTAATATAATATTAAAACTTGTATGGAACTGTTTTGCACTCTTCATAGACCTTCTGGCATTAACCCCATTTCTATTCTTTTTGTTACCACAGCCTTAATGTTCTGTATTTGTCTTTGTAATACCAGGAACTACATTCTGTATTCTGTGGTTTTTGTCTGTGTCTGTTGTTTGCTTTTCTCACCCCCCTCCCCCTCTCTTTCTCCTTTAAATGTGCTTCCATATCGATCATAACTCATTATTAATTACAGTTACTGTCCTTATACATTTGTAATATGTACTGAAACCCACATAGTGTAGCGGCTTAGATCAAAATTTCAGCAAAATAGTTCACTTGTGGATACAAGCATGAAATTTGGCACAAATGTCTATCTGATACTACTAAATCTAAAAACATCGTTGGCCACCGCAATTTCCGCCATTTTCAAGATGGCCGCCATTAAAACAAAATGGCGACATTTCAATGCAGTTTGGCCTCACATACATTCTTTTACAACCAAATTAATGATACTTTGACCGCTTAAAGATATCTTAAAAGTTTAAAAAGACTTTTAAAATCCTATTCCAAATTGAATGCTAAAATTTAAAGACAAAATGATTTTTTTTTTATAAATCATTATATTGTTCCCTATTGTAAAATTGAAATATATTATCACAAGAAGGCATTAAAAAAAAGTTGTAGAAGATGCTTTACAAAAGCCTCGCAGGCGTGATTAATGATACTTTGACCGCTTAAAAATATCTTAAAAGTTTAAAAAGACTTTTAAAATCCTATTCCAAATTGAATGCTATAAATATAAAGACAAAATGATTTTTTTTTTTATAAATCATTATATTGTTCCCTATAGTAAAATTGAAATATATTATCACAAGAAGCCATTAAAAAAAGTTGTATAAGATGCTTTACAAAAGCCTCGCAGAGGTTTCCTTACTATCCAGGGGCCTGAATACCAAGTAAAATTTTGTATTTGAATGGCCTCAATAAGTTAAATAATACCTCAAGGAGTAAAATCTCATAGAGTGAAACACTCTCCAAAGCATGTAAAAACTCAATGAATGAAATAATCCTTCAGAGAACGTAAAATTTCATTGAGTGAAATATTCTTTCAAGCAACGTTTTATTTTAATGAGTGAAATAATCAATCAAGGAACGTTAAATAAAATGTAATGAATCAATTTATGACATAAAACAACAGGTAATCATTCGCTATCCACAATGAAGAATTCATGGACTGTGAAGACAGCATCATCCTTTTTAAATCCAAAACAAACGCCCGTGTTGGCTCGTAACCAATCTTTATTTGTTCTTGCCAAAAGAAACAATGAGTATTATGACTGATAATTTATGGTGAAGATAGATCTGTTGTTAATATGTTTGATGGGTTGCATATTGAAACGGTAGCTTTCAAATTGCTTGGTGATTTATTGAAAGGAAACCACTGGACAACAGCATTAATTCAAGCAGACAGAAGTTGCATATGGTGGAACTGCTGAGTCTTTCCTAACAGTTTCTAATCTTGCTAGAACAAGGCAAAATTATCTTATTACTGCCTGCTGTCTGTAACGTAATAAATGCAAAGGAACTCGATAATTGCAATGAAATTGAAATAGATGACATATTTTTCACAATTTAAATTTTGATAAAGAATTCTTTTGGAACTCGTTGTCTTCTCTTTTGTAAAGTTTTGCAGAGAATCAGGCTTTACAAAGAATCTTTATCAAATCTGATTCCAAATTTCTTGCTCTTGGTCACATCAAATAAACTCAATGACTACCATTTCACCATTGGGGGCAAACAAAGCACCCGGACATATACTAGTACATGTACTTAGAATTTGAAAAAGGAATCTTATTTGGTAAGAATAATAGTTTTCAAACATTGGCATTCGTCAAATCCATGAGCAGAATGCTTTTGTAAAAGGTGATGGTTATCGGAAGATCCAGCTGCATTAAGGGTGGAAGCTGGTCCAGAAATCAGCATACTTACTAAGAGTTCACGTGAATATGTGGAAATGTTTACGAAAAGAAGGGAAACTTCACGAAGAAACTCATGCCGCCCAAGAAAGTTTTTTTTTCAAAAGTAAATCGGGCTATGCCTATGGTTTTGGAAATGAGAAATCCATTTGAGGAAGAGTTGTTGGATCTTTATAGTTGTTGTCGAAACCAGAACTGAAGAACTGCTATTTAAAAAGGGAGACAGTGGAAAGAACAATATAGAGAAATTCCTTTTAAAAGATGTGAAGATGATAATCCACGTTTTATGAATTTGTTCAGAATAATAAATTTTGCCTACCCGCACCTCAGATCTCCAGATTTCCGCATTATTCCGCATTTTTTCCTCATTTTAATATGGAAAAAATGTTAAAAAAATACTTAGAAAATTAACAATACGGAAAAGCAGAAAATATACAGAAATAATCCGGAAAATAAACGGAAATAATACGGAGAATTGGACTTAGTCTATTTTTCATCTGGAAAAATATTGAACTCTTAACTTATAATATTTTTCATCTGGAAAAAATACGGAGCTCTGGACTTAGAATTTTTTCATCAAGAACAAGATGTGTTTGTGAGACACAGTATCACCTGGCGGCAACATTAAGTTCTAAAAAGCAATTTTTAGCAAATGGGTCTCAGTCAAGGTCACACAATCATTGTTCTTGGTGTCATTTGAAAGCACTTTATTAGTATAGTACGCATACCAAATATTAAGTCTCTATCATCTATGGTTCAAAAGTTATGGTGAAAATTCGAAAAAAGCTATAATTAGCACAAAGGTCACAGTCAAGGTCACAAGGTCCATACATGTTAACCTATTGTGATGAAAAAGAGGGAGATTCAGACCTCAAAAGCGGTAGCATTGCGCGCGTGTTGTTTAACGCTTGGATTATCGATATCTTTCATGTAATATACATGTATATTATAAGCCTTAAATGAAATCAGGTACCTACACTAATTAATCTTAAATATCAACAGCAAAGAAGAAGACAAAAACACCTTAAGTTTGACATAAATTGTACAAATCAAATATTTTTCATGCTCATCATTTTGCTTGGATGGCTGTTTTACTTAGCCTTTTGATGAGTGATCTTTGCTGAAATAGCCTAAAAGCAATAATTCTGAATGTTCATTCAGTTTTTAAACAAAACAAATGATGGCATGGTTTAATCTAGATCTAAAACAAGTTCGTATCTTTCGTTATATAAATCAGATTTCCCGCGATGATCGAAAACGAAAGTAGAGATGTGCCACATGGCTTGGTCAATCGAGTGATTTCTATTGACTTTATTGATAAAGTTGTGAGCTTCTGTGCTTTTAAAGACGATGTCAAATGTTTTCATCTAATTTTTAAAAGCTGTATCTCCTTTTTCATAGCAGGGATGTTGATTATTTATCGTAACCAATGTAATCACTGGTAGTCTTATGTTGTCGTTGTTAAATCCGTGCTTGAAATCTATGTACAAAAAAAGCGTTTGTATGATTCCGAGTCAAATCACGCGATATCTAGCGAGATTTTATGAGAGTGGCTTCAAAAATGGATACCCAAGCGAACCAAAAATACTTTAGACGCAGCTTTTGTAGAAAAGCGGTAGATTTCTGAATTAAATCGGTAGGCGGGAGATGGAGTGAAAAAGCGGTAGACTCCCGCCTAAATCGGGAGAGTTAACATGTATGCAAGGTCATTGACCTTGGTGTCAGTTGAAGGTGCCTAATTAGTGGAGTATGCATACCAAAAAGTTATGGCGAAAGTTCGAAAAAGCTATTTTTAGCATATAGGTCAGTCAAGGTCACTGACCTTGGTGTCAGTTGAAAGTGCCTAATTAGTGCAGTATATGCATACCAAATATGAAGTCTCTATCTCTCACCGTTCAGAAGTTATGGCGAAAGTTCGAAAAAGCTTTTTTTAGCATAAAGGTCACAGTCATGGTCACAAGGTCATTGACCTTGGTGTCAGTTGAAAGTGCCTAATTAGTGGAGTATGCATACCAAATATGAAGTCTCTATCTCTCACGGTTCAGAAGTTATGGTGAAAGTTCGAAGAAGCTATTTTTAGCATAAACTAAGGTCACAATCAAGGTCATAAGGTCATTGACCTTGGTGTCAGTTGAAAGTGTTTTTGTAGTGGAGTATCCATACCAAATATGAAGTCTCTAAGTCTCATGGTTCAAAAGTTATGGCGAAGGTTAAAGTTGACAACAGACAAACAAACAGACAGACATACAGCTAAACAGACAGACAGGACAAAAACAATATGCGCCCCGAAAAAATTTGGGTGCATAAAAACTGTCTTGGAGTTAACAGCAGTTCTCTGTTTCTCCTGAATGTTATGTACAATTTGATCGGGATCGGAAGAATGTTTCAAAAAGTCGGGCTCAGTGATCAATTAATTTAAACAACAGACCGCCAAAATTTAACCTTGGCCTCCATGTTGCAACGTCTGCTCTGCCTAAAGGAAGAAGTTTGTTGACCAGACAGCCTGAGATCGTATTGCTGTATCAACCAAAAGATGCAGATACACGTATTTCATATGTGGTCAGTCATATTTTTTTTTAACATGTGTGTCACTGTGATGATGAAAATAAATACTCTAGGCCTAGGACTGAGCTACCAGGCTACGTACGTTTCAGCCAATATGCCCATGATTCAAATCTTTCAATCAGCTCATAGAATTTTATTATGGTTAACCACAATTAAAGGTGTTAATTTTGGGGAGCCATGGGCTGTAATCTCTAGCAATGATTTACCACACATTTTTTTTTTGGTAGCGTCTGTGCATGAGGAGGAGATTTCTGAAAAAGAATAAGTGCTCATTCAACTTACTGCGATTTTAACGGGCTTAAAGCTTGGTCCATGGATGGTTATGTTTGAGGTATATATATTCTTTTTTTATTGCTTGTTTAATTAAAAACAGTCAACTATGATTGTCATTATTATAAATAATATTTTAAACAAATTGATATAAAATTGAAGAACCCAAACTTGTGTTTATAAAAAGATTTTAAAAGGAATAAAAGCAATGAATTTAAATTTTATTAATATTGCACCATTATAATTTAAGTACTTTTTTTTTAATTGATAGGATTTGCCAATTCGACCGCAAGTGCTGCTGCAAGAAATTAAACATGCAGAGACCTTACAAATTACAAAGAAGTCTGAAGAAAATTTTTATTGGACAGATGGGTGTAAAGCAAAGACCTGAGATATAAATTGAATTGTGAGAAATATGAATCAGGGATGCAGGTAGAAAATGGCAAATGTGATCCAGATTGATAAAAAATGTCTAAAAATTTTTCTTGTTTTGTAAATATTCAATGCTATGTCAATTGTTATTTTTTCCCCAATACCTAATAGTGTTGAACATTTCACTCCCACTTTTGCTTAAATAGAATGAATAAATTTCCATTTATTTAATATGAATATTAAAAAATGCCACATTTTTCCATGATGAACTTGTGGCTCAAATAAGAGTTCCAGTTTTTTTCCATACATGCTCCTATTTGTTTGTCAAAGATATAAGATCCAATACATTGCTCATGAACATAATGTGTAATTTTGTTCATTCATTTATATGTTTTTTTCTCATAATGATATAATAAATTGTATATAATTTTGCACATTGTTGATGGTTTTGTAAATATTTATGTATGTATGCATCATGTAGCGGTTTTATTAGCCATTTTATAACCATGTGATTAACTCCGTATTTTCTCCAGATTTCCGTATTTCCGCATTTTATCAACCAAGTAAATACCTCCATATTTTGTATATATGGAAATGTGGAAATCTGGAGAGAATACGGAAAAAGAGTCCAAATACTCCCATCCACATTTTCTCCATATTTTGAATACGGAGAAAATCTGGAAATTTGAATCTACGAAAATCTGGAATGAATGCGGAAAATTAGTCCAAATACTCCCGTCCGCATTTTTTCCTTATTTTGAATAAGGAAAAAATGTGGAGATCTGAGGTGCGGGTATTTAATCCCAAACATGAATATGATTCTTCAAAGTCAAAGTTGGCAAATTTTGAAGATGACTGTCCCGTTTTTCTAGGTTATTCATTTTCTGTCAGAGTAGACAGTGAGATGTACAAGAATTTTTTGAACATGAAAACTAGGACCCCCCTCTCTCTTTCTTTCACAAAATGGTTTCTTAATACACATGTACGGTGTTAAATCTCAATTAATGCCTATTTGGAAGCAGGTCAAGAGTTGCCAAATAATGTACTTGCAGTTGATTCACTGGTAATTGACAGCACGTCATAAGTCAATTTAAAACAACCTGAAATTTTAACTGCTATGTCAATGTCATTATCCTTTTGCAAATTAATTCTCTTGTAAAAGGTAATTTGAGGGTATAAACTATCTTTGGTGTTCAGAACGACTATAGTTTTAAAGAAGAAACCGAAAACAAGTGTGACATTGGGTCTAAACGAAAAGTAACTGGAAACACTAGACCACCAAAGTCATGGAACACTATTGATTCGCAATTACAGAGGCAACTATCATAGTAATGGAAGAAAATGTTGTCAGTATTAACAAAGCTATAGATACCAACTTAATACCACTTTGCAACTATGAAGATGCTGAAACCCGCATGTTCCTTCATGCAAAACATGCAGCACCGGGTGGTAGCTCGGATACAGATGTTTTTGGTATTAGTGTAACTCTTTTTGATGAATTAAATGTGGATCAGTTATGGATGACACTTTGAAGGGCAAGGATTTTCGATGGATACCAATTCATGATGTTGTTAGATCACTGGAATCATATCGAAGGCATAACCATTCTTTCATGCTTTCACAGGTTGTGTAACAGCGTGGGTATTTGTTTGGAAAAGTAAAAAGACAGCATGGCAGGCCATGAATATGTTTGAAAAGGCCACAGTAATATTCCAATTTTAGAGCACTCCTTGTGACAATTTGAAAGAATTTATAATCAATACAATGGAAGAATTTGTTGTGATCAAGTACGATCAGCAATGGCAATATCGTAAATGGCGCTCGCCTTGCAACCCTCCCTAAACAGCTGCTCGTGTAGAGGATAATAGGAGAACTGAATTCCAGGTTGGTCATTTATAGGGTCAGTCATTATGCAAGTGGCAAAATTTACCCTCATCCTCCAGTTGGGGTTGAGTAAAAAATGCTTATTTTGGATCCCACAACGGACAATCTTGCCTGCAACACTGCATCATGTCAAGAACAACTAAAATATGGGTGTAATATAACTTCAACTGCTTCAGGTCCTGATTACCTTTTATTGCTTTATGTAGGTATACATGGTTTAGAAGATTAAGTCAGTAATGTCATTAAAGCAGTTTTTGTTTGTATTTAAGCGCATGCGCAGTGTGTGTAGATATGAAATGAAGCTCAAATTATATCATATACCAAGTTACCTTTTATTATTTCAGAAAAATTAAAGTATTACCGAGAAACGTTTAAAATATTAGGAAACATATATGAAAACAGGCGCCATTTTGAAATAAGTGGCGGCCATCTTGAAAATGGCCGAAACTTGAGTGGCCAACGATTTTTCTTATTCAAGTAATAGTCAAAGAACCTTCATGCAAAATTTCGTGCTTGTATCCGCAAGTGAAATATTTTCCCCACTATCCGCTCAGCTAACATGACTTTTTAGAGAATTACAGGGAATAAGTATCTAAAAATATGCTCAATTCATGGTACACTATCAATAAAAAGTTTTGAAGACAAAAAAAATATAAAATGTCACCATATGTGCATTAAAATTCTTCAGTGTTTAACACATGAGTCATCTCTGAATTGTAGGTACCGGAATGGAATCCGAGGTCACATGAAGAGTGTGGTACAAGACTTACTGAAACAGTATGTCAGGGTAGAAGTCCAATTTCAACATGGTAAGAATACAGTCACTCATCCTCCCACCCACTTCCAAGTGGCTCAAAGTACATTTATATACAGTAGAACATGGTTTTAGAGAATATGCTTTCAATTAATTTTTTCTCTTGAGCAAAGTGATTTTCATTCTTAGGACTTTAAAACATAATGTTAATGTTAATGGTGAGTTTATCGTACTTTTTAGTATACCATAATCATTTGAATCAAATTACTGTAAAAGCAGAAAAAATTCATTGGGGATTAAATTTTGTCAATTTCGTTGTTAACAATTATCAATGAAATTAAATCCAAATTTATATGACTATACATTGAATAAGGTTACACTCAAAACAACGAAATTACATGCCCACAAAACTATTTTAAATGACAAATCAACAAAATTTTACTCCAACAAAAATTTATGCTTCTACAGTCTGTTAGCAAGGAGAAAAATGAAACCTTTTATTAGGTCACCTGAGTAAACTCAGGTGACCTAGCTATTGCTATCTTTTTTCGTCTGTCTTCGTCGTACGTCGGTCGTAAACTTTTGAACAATTTTAGCTTCTTCTCTGCAACCACTAACCAATTTCAACCAAATTTAGTACAAAGCATCTATGGGTGAAGGGGGAACAAAAGTTGTGAATTTCATGACCCCTGCCCCTCTGGGGCCTGAGGGGTGGGGCAAAACCACTAAAATTAGTGCCATTTTTAAAAATCTTTTTTACTCCTGGACATCAAGCAGTCAAACTGTTTGCATGATTGTAATCAGCATTGAGTCCTCTACCAAAATTGTGAAATTTATGGTCCAAGGGTCAGGGTTCTAGTGCTACAGGGAAGGGCTAAGACAAGTTTATAGTGAAAATGCATTATTTCTTTGAAAATCTTCTCTGGTCCTAGGTAATAAATAAACTAACTAAATACATAGTTATGATGAGCAAGAGTGCCTCTACCAAGATTTTGAATTTTATGGCCCCAGGGTCAGGGCTTCTGGTGTTAGAGTGGGGCTCTCTATAAATTATATAGTGAAAATACATGAATTCTTTGAAAATTTTCTTCTCTGCTCCTGGGTATTAAATAAACTAATTAAAAACATAGTTATGATGACCAAAAGAGCCTCTTCCAGAATTGTGTATTTTAAGGCCCCAGGGTCAGGGGCTCTGGTGTTAGGGTGGGGTTCTATTGATTTTATAGTGAAAATACATGTACATGAATTCTTTGAAAATGTTCTTCTCTGCTCCAGGTTATTAAGCAGATGAACTACTTATAGGCCTATAGTTATGATGAGCAAGAGCCCTTCTTCTAGAATTGTGAATTTCAAGGCCCCATGGTAAGGGGTATTATATAGGGGGGAGGGGGTTTCTACTCTTAAATACTGAAAATGAATTGTTTAAAATCTGTTAGTTTGTATTAATCAAATATTTTTTATATGCAAAAGTGCCTTTTAAAAAATTGTGCAATGAGTGGACCTGGGTTCATAGGGGCACTACTGATTATTGCTGAATATTACTGATTGGTTGAAATGCAAATTTTTCCCCTACTTTGCCTATGGCCGGGTTTTAAGTAGCCAAACTAAGCAATTGTAAAGTATATAGTTATGATTAGCAATGGTGCCTCTTTCAAAATTGTGAATGTCATAGCATCTGGCTTAAAATATGAACCGAATTCAATCACTGGAAAGTTGTTGCATGATACTCATGTAACTTACTAGTATAAGGCCCATGGGCCTCTCGTATTATTAACAAACCATAATTATCCATGTGTGAATTAAAATATGGTAGCACTGGGGAAAAATCAGTTCTTATTTATTTAACTTTGTACATGTATATACATGTATGTATTTTAATGGATTTCCTTTTGACAGGTCACTATGACAAGTGTATAGCTCAGCTAATATCTAAGACTAAGGACATGTCCGCAGTGGCTGGTAGCATCTTCTCTCATCTGGCCGTACAGAAGAAAAACATCCTCATCACCATGCTCATTGTAAGAATTGTCAAATTTAGAATTGCATTTCTCTTCATTTCAAACTTCTGCAGTATTTCCTTGATACAGATTGTTTTCATACTATATAACTTTCTCACCAAAAATGGCTTAAATATTGCTTACTGTGCATTAAATCCTGAATTAAGTATTGAATAATGAATAAAATAAATTGAAGCTATAAAGTGAAGAGAGAAAGAGGAACTTCAAAATCTAGAAATAATTGCAACCATTATGATGTTATTATAGGACCACCTGTGCAAGAAAGAAGCGGGTCTGACTGATGAGCTGGCCTCCATACTGACTGAGCTCACCACACTGAACAATGCAGAGAACGCTAAAGTAGCTCTCAGGGCCAGACAGGTATTACAACCCTTTATAAACAATGTCATTATTATCATACAAAATATTCATTTTTTATATGCATATCAATCTCACTGCCAACTAGGTCTCTGTGGATCAAGGTATTTTAGGTTGTGCAATTTTTCCCCATTCACAAAAGAATTTTTTAAATAGATATTTTGCTAATAAATACTGATATCCATAATATATACAATGAACTTTAAAATATGTATATTGTTTGTAATTTGATTTGGATTAATTTGTCCAGGTGTTGATAGCAGCTCACACTCCCCCTTATGAACTACGACATAACCAGATGGAATCCATCTTCCTGTCGGCCATTGATATGTATGGACCAGAGTTCAATCCAGAAAATCTACAGGTCTGGCAAATTTCTCTCACATGATCTTTATCTTCTCAGTTAAATGTCCTTGTCACTCAACAGAAAAAAAGTATTGGAAAGTAAAAATTAAGATATGTCTCCATGTTCAATGTTAAAACTTTCTTGTACATGTATTTAGAAGAGAAAGGCTTATTTGGATTTCTTGTATGACGTAAGCTTTCAAGGTTACCGTAATTTTTTGTTGTTTTTTGCATGAAAATTTCTTGATCTAAGTTTAGATTTTGTTGTTTTTGTGACTTATTTCTCATGATTTATCACAATTCATGAAAATTTTTAAAAAATGAAGAATCTACAAAAGGGATAAAAATTAGAGAATCAGGTATTTTTAAAGTCTATATCAATCAATTTATGTTCTATAGAACGTTTAAGCCAGTATATATTATTTATCATCAAGAATTATATCCCCTACCTGGTATATGCATGCATAATTACATGTATCCATATCAGCACTTCAAATTTTTTAGTACATACCTAATATGTAAATAATAAGACATATATGTAAAAGAGAGAGTTCATAGGAAATAATGCAGTAAATTGTGACTATTAATTTGTGTTTTCAGAAAATCATCCATTCAGAGACAGCCATTTATGACATCCTTCAGGAATTCTTCTGGCACACTAACAACCTGGTCAGATCTGCTGCCTTAGAGGTGAGAACAAGACAGTCAGTGTCAGGTTAGATCTGCTGCCTTAGAGGTGAGAACAAAGCAGTCAGTGTCAGATCAGATCTGCTGCCTTAGAGGTGAGAACAAGGCAGTCAGAGTCGGGTCAGATCTGCTGCCTTAGAGGTGAGAACAAGGCAGTCAGAGTCAGGTCAGATCTGCTGCCTTAGAGGTGAGAACAAGACAGTCAGAGTCAGGTCAGATCTGCTGCCTTAGAGGTGAGAACAAGACAGTCAGAGTCAGGTCAGATCTGCTGCCTTAGAGGTGAGAACAAAGCAGTCAGGTCAGATCTGCTGCCTTAGAGGTGAGAACAAAGCAGTCAGAGTCAGGTCAGATCTGCTGCCTTAGAGGTGAGAACAAAGCAGTCAGAGTCAGGTCAGATCTGCTGCCTTAGAGGTGAGAACAAAGCAGTCAGAGTCAGGTCAGATCTGCTGCCTTAGAGGTGAGAACAAAGCAGTCAGTGTCAGGTCAGATCTGCTGCCTTAGAGGTGAGAACAAAGCAGTCAGAGATCAGATGAGAACAAAGCAGTCAGAGTCAGGTCAGATCTGCTGCCTTAGAGGTGAGAACAAAGCAGTCAGTGTCAAGAACTGATTTTCATATTGACAGTTTCATGAACCTGGTTTCTGAGGAAAAAAAATCTTTTTTCTTCAATTCTTTATTCTAAGGTTCCTCTGGTCAATCATAGGAAATTTTGCTTCAAAGATTATGACTTTTTAAAAGATTCAAATTATGTTTTGTAATTTTGCTATACAAAATATTGACAACTTTGGCCCTTTAACTTGACAATTCCATATTTAATAGTAATCAGATATTTAGATGAGAGTTATCTCTCTTAGCAGAGGGTGTAGGAACTTTAAAGAATACTTTTCTGTGCACTTTCTACAAATAATTTTTGTAAATACTGTAATGTTTTGTATTGTAGGTGTACATAAGGAGAGCGTACATTGCGTATGAGGTGAACTGTCTCCAGCACAGAGAACTGAATGGGGACATGTCAATGGTGGAATTCAGGTTCCTTCTCCCCAGGTCACACCCCAACAGGTAACAGATGATGAAGACATTTAGACAGTCAAAATACCTAATGAAAATAAAAAGAAAGAAATTCGGAATCTGCATTTACTGTTTTGTTGTCATTTATGTAATAAGGATCAGATTAAAGTTTAAAATTTTTAACTTGATTTTGTCACTGCTCAAAGGTATGCTTTCACATTCGTCATTGTATATTACTAAGAGTAAGGGAGGTATCTATTTTGATTATTGATTATAACAATAAACCAGTTAATTGTGTTGTTAATTATCAGGCTGATGGTGATGCGTTATGACAGCAGTGACAAGGTGTCGGGTCTGTCAGACCCTGAGGCCCACATCGATCAGCTGGAGGAACTGCCCACCTGTCAGAGAATGGGCATCATGGCCTCATTTAACTCCATGGCTGAATTCGAAATGTGAGTAGTGTTTAACTACATGCTGGAGATTGAATACAAAAAATTAACTATCCATCATCAGTTTTGTAGAAGGTTTAATTTTCATTGTTTGGGAGGTATGAAGAGACCATGAAATCATGTCCACCACCAACAAATATAACTACTATCCATTCTTCATTCACAAAATTAAATCTTTGTCAACCCACATTTTTTCAAAATTTTTGAAAATGTGATCCTCTGAAAATATATAATTAAGATTTTACAGTATATCAGCTGATAATTCAGCATCCATTTTGATAAAAAAAAATTTTAATTTTGGTATGATGTTGATTTAAGTTTATTAATTTCATATTTCCTATTTGTAGCCACTTTGAGCAGGTGTTGGAGTGCTTTACAGTGGAGTCAGACAGCCCACCTAGCAGTCCCACTATACTGGCCAAGAGTCCCGCCGGCAACGAGGACTCCATCTCTCTTCATGTCAGTGTAATTTCTTGTACCTTCTGATATAAAAAAAAATAAACAAGAAGGAAAAAGTTTTTTAAAAATACTGTAAAGTTGCTGTCACCTGCTGCATAGGTGCCAGAGAACCAATTTTATTTAATTTTCTTTACAGAGTTCCTCAGATCCAGATGAACCTATTCATATCATCAATGTAGGAATTAAGTTCAGCAAAAAGGAGAAGTATGATGACAATGCCCTGGCAGTCAAGTTCCAGGATTTCTGTAAAGAGAGGGTATGGACTCAATTCATTAAATCCAGGCAGAACTTGAAGCTGCAGTTCTCTGTTATAAATCCATTATTATGAGTTTAGTTTAAGATAATTGAATGTTGTGTCTTGTGATGTTTTTAGGAGCAGTATCTGTGTGAGAAGGCCATCAGAAGAATCACATTCCTAGTCTACTGTAGGGTAAGTCTCAAAATGAACTTTTTCACTGTTATTTCTGTAAGGTTGGTTTCAAAAAGTTTGCTATAGGATAGGTCTAGAATGAACGCTTTCACCGTGATTGAATTTAAAAAAATAATTTGTTTTACAAGTTTAATTTTGTATGTGTAAAGAAGTGAATGTTGATGTGTGTATTTTACATTTATAATTAATTTGAATTTTATTTTCTCTTTCAGAGAAGTTCCCCAAAATATTTCACATATCGTGCCAAGTTTGATGTAAGTAAATGACAACATGGTAGCCAAAAAAAAAATTGTTTATATACTTTCAATGATGTAAATAAAACACATGAAAACAATGGAATGTGTTTCAAGAAACGTCCAGTTCCTTTGAATGCTTCAGACTGTCATAATCACAATGTTTATTTTTAGTTTGGTGAGGACAGGATTTACCGACATTTAGAGCCCGCCCTGGCCTTCCAGCTGGAGATCAACAGACTGAGGAACTTTGACCTGGAGGCCATTCAGACCAACAACTACAAGATGCACCTATACCTAGGAAAAGCTAAGGTAGAATTTAACTCTTTTCTGATCAAAGAAAGAGAACTCTTACAGTAAATAAAATTCATATAAAGACCCACCTCATTTTTAAACGATTCAAATGTCTGAAAATTAGTGAATGAATGTGTCTTATATTCTTGAAATCATATTATTTTAAGCTTTTTGCTCTGCATATATTTGTTGGAAATTAAAGTTGATTGAAAAATTTCAGAAAGTAAATTAGTTGCAGACTCTGTACAAAGTTGATTGTATCCAACAATCTTAAAAGGGACATAACTCTGTAAATTGCATGCTAAATGTTCTTGTTTATTGTCTGGACAATCAATTTCTGGGTTACATTATAATCTTGTTTGTTTATTGTATAACAGGTGGCAGCGGGACAGGAAGTGACAGATTACAGATTCTTTGTGAGGGTCATCATCAGGCACTCTGACCTTGTCACCAAGGTAACGTTGCACACAATGAATAGGCACAAGAATTATTCTTCTCGAAAGAAAAAATGAATTTGTTTTGATGCAAGAACAGTTACAAGATATTGTCTGATCTGTACAATCTTGTGCACAGGCATCTTTGCACTTCTTTATTTTCCTTCCCCCTTTATTCTTAATTTTACAATAAGCAAAAATCCAGTTGAACCATGTGTTTCTTGTCAAAGTTGTCATATATTTGTGTGTCTGTATATATGGCATCATCTGAAATTTTTGTACTCTTTTTTTAAACAAAGACGGGCCTTTAGTTACACTCTACTGACAAAACTTTGATGCTTTTATTTCATTAGGAGGCGTCTTTTGAGTACTTACAAAATGAAGCAGAGAGAACCCTCCTTGAGGCTTTAGATTCATTAGAAGTGGCATTCTCACATCCACTGGTGAGTAAGAGATTGATAAGTACTGTATTTTCATTGATTTGAATGTTGTTTTTAGGGGGAAAAATTGTACGTGTAGGAAGTAAATTTCAAGGATAGGAAACACACAAGATATAGTAGATTGCAATTTCAACATTTTATGGAGGACATGAATTCTTATATCTCTACGTACCTTGAAGAATTCAAAATTAAAATTAGTTATTTTATAGTACTTCAGAATTGAGCAAAGTGATGTATTGAGTTTGTATCGGAATCCACATTCATGATACTAATTAGATCTTGTGTTATAATTCCAGTCCAAGAAGACTGACTGTAACCACATATTCCTGAACTTTGCACCAACTCTGACCATTCCTGAACCAGGCAAGGTAAAATCAACATTACCATGTAATAGACTCATGTTTTATAAATATCACTGGTTTTCTGACCATTCCTGGTTACTACCATTGTGAATTTACTATAATCATGTGTCATTATATCTCGACAGCTGGAGGAGACAGTCAGAGCTATGGTGATGAGATACGGCAGTCGTCTCATGAAGATGAGAGTTCTCAATGCCGAGCTCAAATTCACTATAAAGTAAGACTACTTCTTGATGCTCAAACTTTTTAGAAGATGAATATTTTTTGGGTTTTACATATGTAAAACTTTGGAGATGAAAATCCTATAATTTTTAAGCTTCAAGCATACATAGAGTATTTGGGTATATTTTAAGGTTTGCCTCCAGTGATACAAGCATTCCTATTCGTCTGTTCTTGACCAATGAGAGTGGATATTACTTGGACATGAGCATGTATAGGGAGGTCACAGATCCTAACATGGGACAAGTAGGTGTCATTTCACTTACTTTCTAATGACATATTATGCATGTTCAGTGTATGTTAATTTTTACCAAAATTAAATCTTAATTATAACTTAAATCGGAGAAGGGATGGAATGTGTAGATATATGCTGGGTTAGATGGGGATATTAAGGGCAATTGTTCTTAGTGTTTTTGCCCTTCATCGACATTTTCTGCATTTTAATTGTGTTTTGAGAATTGATTTCATACTGTTCAGATTAAGACTACATATCAGTCATTACCCCCTTATAACCCTATAGTAATTGTACCTGTATTTTGAAGCAGTCCCTAAAAATATCTAGACAGAGATTTTCTCTAAACTTGGCAAGTATACTGTTGTAGTCAATGTAAGTTATATATGGTACAAATGTAAAGAGTTTGTCTGCTGTAGTTTTCACACAGTTTAACTCCAGTTGGCTCCTTTAAGCATATGTATCAAATTCTGAGTACCTTATGTAGGTGATGTTTGAAGCCTATGGAACAAAACAAGGGGCCCTTCATGGTCTACTGATCAGCACCCCCTACCCCACAAAGGACCATCTACAGTGGACCCTCATTTATCCGGACGCTTTGGTGCCCAGTCAATTTGTCCGGATATGTGAAGCATCCGGATATCTGAATCTCCAGTTAAACAAGACAGAATAACATTTTTAAATTTCGTTTCAATGGAAAATCGTCCGGATACTGAAGCATCCGGATATCTGGTGTCCGGATATCTGAAGGTCCACTGTACAGCTAAAGAGATTCCAGGCCCAGTCAAGCGGAACAACTTATGTCTATGATTTTCCAGGAATGTTCACTCAGGTATCATTGAAATTGACATTGGCTTAAAATAAGATAAAACATCTATGGAAAAAGCAACATTATGACAGCATTTATCAAGGAAATTGATATCCTCAAGAAATTTTTATACAGATTATGTTATAATTATAATGGTTACTTTTGGAACAAGAAAATTAAGTCCCGGTGTTATCATTTTTTCAACCAAAAATACCTGCTTCCATGTTTTCATTTTTTCAACATATTTCATAATTAAAAGTTAAAAAAAGAACAGAAAGGTGATAAGTAACAGAATTTTTGTGGGATGACTGTTACGAATCATATCTCTCTCTTTCAGGCCTTACAGAAGTTTTGACTTTGTTCTTCTGTATTTCAGGCCTTACAGAAGTTTTGGAAGGATCACCGAGAGGAAAACAAGATTCCAGCTGATGCCTTCAGTTGTATAGAGCTGGTCCTTGATAAAGACAACAATCTGTGTAAACAGAACAGACTGCCAGGGGAAAACGAGGTTAGACTGTAATACTGATACAAATCTGTTTTCTGTTCACATCTGAAGATAAAATCATTGGATGTCAGGGTTGATTTAAATGTTATCCCCTGATGGACATGTTAACTTTTAGATTGGAATGGTGGCCTGGCAGATGACCTTGAAGACACCAGAATGTCCAGAGGGTCGTGACATCATTGTTATATCTAATGACATCACATACAAGATTGGCTCCTTTGGACCTGTAGAGGATCTCCTGTTTAAGGTATCATCCTGTGTGATAAAGCTGATATATCTTTGTAAAAATTCTAAAGAGGGGCATGAAACAGAGTGCTTTGAAATTCTAGAGGTGGAATCAGGTGCTTAGAAGGAGAAAGCATCCCCCTTTTGATTTTGAATCTAATTAATGTCTTTCAAATATGTATTATTGACTAAATAATTAGGTTTCTTTGTCCAATCAATAGTTTATTCATTGAAAATCACCTTTCAGAAAGCCTCAGAGAAAGCCAGGAGAGAGGGACTTCCCCGAATCTTCATCTCAGCTAACAGTGGAGCCAGGATAGGGCTGGCTGAGGAGATCAAACACCTGTTTAAGGTGGCCTGGAATGACCCCAAAGATATAGAAAAGGTAGGCTCAGCTTATAAAGGTGGCCTGGAATGACCCTAAAGATATAGAAAAGGTAAGGCTTAGCTTACAAAGGTGGCCTGGAATGACCCTAAAGATATAGAAAAGGTAAGGCTTAGCTTACAAAGGTGGCCTGGAATAACCCTAAAGATATAGAAAAGGTAAGGCTTAGCTTAAAAAGGTGGCCTGGAATGACCCTAAAGATATAGAAAAGGTAAGGCTTAGCTTATAAAGGTGGCCTGGAATGACCCTAAAGATATAGAAAAGGTAAGGCTTAGCTTATAAAGGTGGCCTGGAATGACCCTAAAGATATACAAAAGGTAAGGCTCAGATTATAAAGGTGGCCTGGAATGACCCTAAAGATATAGAAAAGGTAAGGCTTAGCTTATAAAGGTGGCCTGGAATGACCCCAAAGATATAGAAAAGGTAAGGCTTAGCTTATAAAGGTGGCCTGAAATGACCCCAAAGATATAGAAAAGGTAAGGCTCAGCTTATAAAGGTGGCCAGGACTGACCCTTAAGATATAGAAAAGGTAAGGCTCAGCTTATAAAGGTGGCCTGGAATGACTCCAAAGATATAGAAAAGGTAAGGCTCAGCTTGTAAAAGTGGCCTGAAATGACTCCAAAGATATAGAAAAGGTAAGGCTTAGCTTGTAAAGGTGGCCTGAAATGACTCCAAAGATATAGAAAAGGTAAGGCTTAGCTTACAAAGGTGGCCTGGAATGACCCCAAAGATATAGAAAAGGTAAGGCTTAGTTTATAAATGTGGCCTGGGATGACCCTAAAGATATAGAAAAGGTAAGGCTCAGCTTATAAAGGTGGTCTGGAATTACCCCAAAGATATAGAAAAGGTCAGGCTCAGCTTATAAAGGTGGCCTGGAATGACCCTAAAGATATTGAAAAGGTAAGGCTCAATTTATAAAGGTGGCCTGGAATGACCCCAAAGATATAGAAAAGGTAAGGCTTAGCTTATAAAGGTGGCCTGGAATGACCCCAAAGATATTGAAAAGGTAAGGCTCAGCTTATAAAGGTGGCCTCCAATGACCCCAAAGATCTAGAAAAGGTCAGGCTCAGCTTATAAAAGTGGTCTGGAATTACCCCAAAGATATAGAATAGGTCAGGCTTAACATATTGACTCACCACTGACGATATACAATAAAACATGGTAACAGAGAACAAGCTTTCATTGAAGTGATTTTTATTTCCTGTAGTTTTAAAGTACATTTTGAACTTAGAGAATATATTAAATGAGTAAAAATTGTTTGTTTGTGTAACTGTGCTGTAAGAATGAGTTACTGTATTACAATATAGATGATGCAGCCAAGAGGTAGCTATAGAAAACTACATAGATTTTAGGTGTCAAGTGAATCACACAGTAAAATTACTTTAAAGTTGCATACTAATGAAGCAGTTTTGTTTGTTTCTAGGGATTTAAATACCTGTACCTGACCCCTGTAGATTTTAAGAAAGTTAGTGCCATGAATTCCGTCCATGCTGAACTTATAGAAGATGAGGGAGAACCCAGATATAAAATTATTGACGTTATTGGTAAGTCCTTCATTTGACCAAAACATTTTTCTTTGAGCTCAAGATTGCTGTTCATGAGAACAAAGTAATGTTATAAATCCAATTTTTGTTATATTTACAGGTAGAGAGGAAGGACTGGGGGTAGAGAATCTAAGAGGATCAGGAATGATTGCTGGGGAATCATCTATAGCTTACAATGATATCATTACAATCAATTTGGTAAGTGCCTTGACTGTTTTATTGTTACTTATAGAATGAAACTAATTTAGAGGCTGAAAAAAAAAGTAAGGAAATGCAAAAGGGAATTCATATTGAAAGGCCCTACAGATTAGCTCTGAGTTTAAGACTATATATGAATGATGTTCTGTATATTTAGGTAACCTGTGGAGCTATAGGTATTGGTGCCTTTCTGGTTTGTGTGTAGCTTACATATTGTTCCATATTCATGTAATAGGTGCCTATCTGGTTTGTTTATTGCTTAATGATTGTCTGTTCTATATGTAGGTAACCTGTCCAGCTGTAGGTATCGGTGCCTATCTATTTGTAGCTTAGGCTATCAAAAATTTCTTGGTTCTCAGGCCAATTTCCTCCCAAACAGATGCGGAAGGGCTGCATTTTATTTTTCATTTTATTGGCAATAAAGTGGAAGAGGGAGGAATTTTTTTTATTTTAATTTCCGAATTTTCTTTAACATAAAGATAATTTTTCTAATCACAAATATACTTTCCATTTCTGGTCAAAATTTCTGCTTTATCAATTGCTTAACAGCGTGTAAACATCGTAGGTAATGTCCTTGAATGTATTTTCAAACGAAGTAGCCAAAATCTCATTGTAAATGGCTACCGGAAGTGATATTTGAATACTAAACTACGAAACAAATGAGGTCGGAAATTTTTTCCCCGGATTGGTCTCCGCAATTAGTCTAAATACCAACTTTTTATTTTATCAAAAATGCAATAAAATTGGCAATGCCGCTACCTCAAAATGGATGTGCCCGGGCCTGAGAACCAAAATTTCAAGTTTTAGCTCACCTGAGGCGAAGGCTCAAGTGAGCTTTTCTGATTACATTTTGTCCGGCGTCCGTCTGTCTGTCTGTCTGTCTGTCAGTCTGTCCGTCTGTCCGTAAACTTTTCACATTTTCGACTTCTTCTCAAGAACCACTGGGCCAATTTCAACCAAACTTGGCACAAAGCATCCTTGGGTGAAGGGGATTCAAGTTTGTTCAAATGAAGGGCCACGCCCTTTTCCAAGGGGAGATAATCATGAATTTGTTAAAAATTAATGGCATTTTTAAAAAATCTTCTTCTCCAGAACCGCTGGACCAGGAAAAATGAAACTCATGTGGAAGCATCCTCAGGTAGTGTAGATTCAAATTTGTTCAAATCATGACCCGCAGGGCAAGGGTGGGGCAAAAACGGCCGACCAAATTTTTACATAGGAATATAAAGGAAAAATCTTTAAAAATCTTCTTCTTCAGAACCACTGGGCCAGGAAAGACGAAACTCATGTGGAATCATCCTCAGGTAGAGTAGATTCAAGTTTGTTCAAATCATGACCCCCGGGGCAAGGGTGGGGCCAAAATGGCCGACCCAAGTTTTACATAGGAATATATAGGAAAAATCTTTAAAAATCTTCTTCTCCAGAACCCCTAGGCCAGGAGAGATGAAACTCATGTGGAATCATCCTCAGGTAGTGCAGATTCAAGTTTGTTCAAATCATGACCCCCGGGGCAAGGGTGGGGCCAAAATGGCCAACCCAAGTTTTAAATAGGAATATATAGGGAAAATCTTTAAAAATCTTCTTCTCCAGAACCACTGGGCCAGGAGAGATGAAACTCATGTGGAATCATCTTCAGGTAGTGTAGATTCAAGTTTGTTCAAATCATGACTCCCGGGGGTAGGGTGGGGCCAAAATGGCCGACCCAAGTTTTACATAAGAATATATAGGAAATTTTTTTTATTAAATCTTCTTCTCCAGAACCTCTGGGCCAGGAAAGATGAAACTCATGTGGTAACATCCTCAGGTAGTGTAGATTTATGTTTGTTCAAATCATGACCCCGGGGGCAAGGGTGGGGCCAAAATGGCCGACCAAAGTTTTACATAGGAATACATAGGAAAAATCTTTAAAAATCTTCTTCTCAAGAACCATTGAGCCAGGAAAGATGAAACTCATGTGGAATCATCCTCAAGTAGTGCAGATTCAAGTTTGTTCAAATCATGACCCCCGGGGCTAGGGTGGGGCCAAAACCGACGAACCAAGTTTAACATAAGGAAATATAGGGAAACCTTTTAAAATCTTCTTTTCAAGTACTTCAAAGCTTAATATGATTAGTGATATTTATATGGAATCATCCTCAGGTAGTGTACATTCTAGTTTGTTCAAATGATGATCGCCTGGAGGGGGGAGGGGAGTAAATTCAAGCCTGATGTGCTCAGGTGAGCGCTGTGGCCCCTGGGCCTCTTGTTTATGGCCTTACAGATTGTTCTTTATTTAGGTTACTTGTCGAGCTATTGGTATAGGTGCCTATCTGTAGCCCTTTTCACAAAAAATCGTAAGTTTTGTCCTAAATTTTTGACCTACGAATATCGTAAGTCATTTCCTAAGTCGTTTTCACAAAACCACTCGTAAGTGAAAAAATTATTCTTAAGTTATTTTATAAGATTTCGATCTGCGAACACACTTACGATAACACTTACGACAAAAGCTGTCTTAGCAACACACTTTCGTTTTTAACGCGGCTGCGCATTTAGAGGTTCCGGTGTCATATTCGTCTGCTAACAATAGAAAATGGAAAACACCGAAACGAAGTTTCGACGCAAGCCTAATTGGATTTCCGAAGAACTCGAGGCCTTGGCCCAGGCGGTGTCGGACAACATAGCAACCATAAGAGGAAAATTCACCCCTGGGCTCACAAATAGCCATAAAAACCAATGCTGGTTAAAGATAGCTGAAAGGTGAGTTAGGGATTTGGCACGACGCAGCTGTAATTCGTTGACATACTTTGTTAACTTTCTTTTTTAGCCTTATTTAAGAGCTCTTTATTTAAAACAAAAGCAACAAACACTTCAAAGTTTTTAGTGAACAATTATGAATGCCTTAGGAAATATGACTATGAGACTATGGTAATGTAACAGGAAAGGAGAAAATGTATGGCTGGACCGGGAATCGAACCCGGGACCCCTGTATCACTAGTCAGGTGCTCTACCTACTGAGCTATCCAGGCCGATATCCACAGCCCTAACCATTACATTCCTCCCTCCTTAAAGGTCTTTGGCCCTCCAAAGACCCCAACCCAGGCTCATCCCTGGCAGGTCTTTCACCTGTCAATTCCAGGGCATGGCACGGCATCAAATCTGTAACAGGAAAGGAGAAAATGTATGGCTGGACCGGGAATCGAACCCAGGACCAGGCATGGGGTAATCGTAATCGAGTAATCGTAATCGATTGTAATGATTACTTTTTTTCAAGTAATCGACAGTAATCTGTAATCGAAGAGATTTTTGATTACTTGTAATCGTAATTTAATCGATTACAGCTAAATTTTCCAATGTAATTATAATTACTTTTTCGATTACTTTCAATTACTTTATACATATTTACACATCTACTTTATACATGAATGTTAATTTGTAGAATCATTTCCAGTCAGTCAAACATAAATATTATATACAAACCACTCAGTGATTTTGTTGATATCCTAACTTTTATGATCATAATTTGAATAATGTTCACAATAAATTTGCATTATTTACACACTATTATTTTCTTTTTCATATCTTAGATGCTGATAACTTTGTCTTCTGACAGAAAATAATATATCAAGAATACATTTGAGTGTTTTTATATGAAAACAAATTATCTTACATTTAACCTACAACCTACATTGTACTACATAATACCTTAAAGAAAAATAAGAGGAAAATACTTATATCTTTTGTGTTTTAAATTTGCAAAATCATTTCCATTTTTAAATTCAACATGAACTTGTTTTGTAAATGAGTGTTTGTATTTTAAATTAAAAAGAGAGGGGTGTTAACTGTCACTGTGTTTATCTTGGTTAATTGGCAGGGATATCCCTGACTGCAGATAATGAGGTGTGAACTGTGAACTTAGTATTTTATAATTAATAAAGCCTTAATATACAAACAATCTTATAGAACAATTGTTAGCTCTCAAAACAATCATTTCAGCACAAAAAATTGTGCTATTAGATATATACTTAAAGGTACATTGAGTTTACATGCTCATTTCTAAGAGCTCTAATTTATTTATTTTTCAAAATTATGAAAACACGGGTTGTGTAAATGCATACTACCACTTGCAGAATATTCAAATGCTTGTAAATCACTGTAAAATATTAAATAATTTCTGCAACAATCAAAAGATTTTAAATGTGGAGGTTCAAACACAAACTGTGTAAATACTTTCAAACTTCAGAGGATATAATTAACATAACTACATAATATTAAAATATTTTTTCTGCTTTGATATTTGAGAATGGAAGAAAATTGAAAGTAATCGATTATTAATTGATTACATTGTCTTAAGTAATCGATTACAATCGATTACAGGACAAAACTGGCTGTAATCAATTATTAATCGATTACACAAAATTCCTCAAAGTAATCGATTATTAATCGATTACATTTTTCAGTAATCGTGCCCATGCCTGCCCAGGACCCCTGTATCACTAGTCAGGTGCTCTACCTACTGAGCTATCCAGGCCGATATCCACAGCCCTAACCATTACAGTAAACATGCATTAATATATGTATGAAACATTTTATCAATAAACTACATAACACTATATAGATTAAAAAAAAAAAAAAGCAAACTGCGGCATGCTTCTACTGCAATGGATATTTTTCCAGCTGATTGAAAAACATGGGGTACAGATAAGATAAGATATTTTTTATTACTAATTCAGTGCCCAAATGAGCATAAAGAGTACAAACCAACAAGAGAAAGGCCTAATATAGGCCCTATAGTTGACAGAAAAAGGAAAAAACAAAACAAAACATTTAGGACATACATGGTTAACCTATACAAACATGTACATAAAATAGACATATAACTCTTATCAATAACGCTATGTAGTATAAATACTCTTTATTACATCGGGTTCGGGGTTGGATTACGTAATTACAGGTCTCCTATTTTTAGCGCCTTTCTTCTACCCGACACTGACGAGCATAGACGTACATCCGTCCCTCTCTGGTGTCTTCGGGGTTTGAGGCCATTCTTACCCTTGGTAAGCCTGATTATATTTAGTATATTGAGATATACAACATTGGCGACGAGGATAATTCGGTTATATTTTTTTTTTTCTGATCAGGTGAAATTTACAGTTTACCGTAGTCACTCAGCCATTGGCGCCAAATTCAAAACAAAACACAATTCGATTTTTTTTCGTTCTTTACTGATTCTTTTTGGTTTCACAATTTATTTCATTTTACAATCACTGGTTGTTTACACAACTAGTATTTTTTTTGTTTGCTTGGTATTTTTTTTTTCTCACAATGGGTTCAATCAATTTGCAAACAGCTTCAGAATTTGAAATGTCAAAGATCTTAGATGAACGTACTATAACTGATGTTATAGGAATAAGAAAACGATATGAGTTAAATGCAAATATACTGGGTAAATGTACAGATGTATCAGAGAAACAATGGAAAAAATGGGAAGACAATGGAGTAGTGTCTTTTGGGGGTGCTACTAGTTTAGATTCCGATGTGTTCTATGGCATGAGAGATCAAGATACTAGCATGAGAGAGATGAGTGTTAAGTTAGAGAAACAGGAAGAGCAGTTGCAGTTAGAGAGAGAGAAAAGAAAGAAAGCAGAGTTTGCTTTAGAACAAGAAACACAGCAGAAAAAATGGTTAAGTGCTATGCCACCAGATAGCATTTACACAAGAAAACACTCTGACAATAAACAATCAGACACAAAACAAAACAGAAAAAGCAAAAATCAAGATAGCAAAGACAAACATATTCATTCAAGATCAAGCATGTTTGACAGCACACATGATGACAACACAAGAGGTAGAAAGCATCACAGAAAACCAAGATATCAGTCTTCTTCTTCCTCCTCATCTTCACGATCCTCCTCTTCTTCTTCCTCTAGTAGTGACTCTGACTATGACAGACGCCATCACAGACGCAGACACAGACAAAAAAGTCGCAGTCCAACATCAAAATTACACACATTTAGTGGTGACGGAAAGATCAGCTGGGACACATTCATCACACAATTTGAAAAGGTAGCTGACAGACATGATTGGGGAAAAAAGAAACGTACTGACAAATTGTTCACTAGTTTAGAGGGGGAAGCCTTAGAATATGTCTGTAAACTTGATCTAGACAGCTATAGAAAGATTAAAAAGGAAATGAGTAGGAGGTTCAATACTAAAGAAAACCCAATCTCAGCTAGACGCAAGCTGCAGTACATGAGACAACATGAGGAGGAATCACTTCAACAATTTGCACAAAGAGTTCACTTCATCACCATCGATGGCTACAAAGAATCGGGAAAAAGAGCAGTAAATCAAATCTCAACAGAAAACTTTCTTAGAGGATGCAGAGATAAAGAAGCTGCCAGGACTGTGATGGAAAAGAATCCAAAGGACATCCATGAAGCTCTAGATCTCATGAGAACATCTATCGCAAATCAACAAGCAGTTTATGGATCTAGTAAGCCCTATTATCACAGACAAGTCTCTTTTGAATCATCACCAGTACAACAAGCAAAAAAGTTGGAACAAATGGAAGACAAAATTTCAAAACTCACAGACATGGTCTTCAGCATTAAACAAACATTGGATGACAAATTATCAAATACTGGGGTTTCAAGAACTACACAAGGGTTCGAATCTAGGTCAAGGTCAAACAGTCCTATAAATTACGGTCGACCCTTCAGATCAAACAGTCCTATAAATTACAGTCAACCCTTCAGATCTAACAGTCCCTTCAAAAACACTCAGAATTCAACAATGCAAAACAAGTCATTTCAAACATCTAGATCTCCATCTCCATTCAAATACAGAACACCAAGTCCATACAGATCTACTCCAACAAAACCACATTCCTCTACCAACTCCCCAAACTCTTCAGAAAATTTAAACGCCAAGTAACCAGTCTAGCTGACCGTAGCCTGGTTAACGATGAAAAACAAGGTCAGGATCTTCAAATAAATGTTAATCAAAATTCAAAAGGTTTGACTCTGGAGATTCCTTTTGTTGTCCATGGCCATCAAACAACAGCAGTTGTTGACACAGCAGCTATGGTGACCTTGGTCAATAAGAGCATTTTCCCGGGTGAAAGCAATTCCATTCTAGCTTCACAAAGCATGACAATAAAAGGTTTAGGTGGAAACGAAGTAACGGGGCAACTGTACAAAAATGTTTTGTGTCAGATAGGGACTCAATCATATTCTATCGATATGTGTGCAGTTGACATGAAAGATACAGTAATTTTGGGCTTAGACTTTTTAGAGGCCAATCACTGTGTTATTGATCTTAGGAGAAACATCTTAGAAATTGGCAAACAAACAGTTACAGCAAATATAAAGAACATACAAGGTGAACAAATCAAAGTTGCAAGGGTAACTGTTCAAAGTAGATCTGTCATACCAGCAAATTCAGTGGGGTTTGTCAGTTGTGCTCTAAGTAGGCCCCTAGACTCCAATTTCATAGTAGAACCCTTTGATTCTTCAGAATTTCTGTGTTCTTCAGTTCTGGGTGAAGGTGAAACTCTGAAAGTGAAAGTTGTCAATGATTCAAACAAAACTGTGAAATTAAAAGTAGGTCAACACATTGCAAATGCAGAGCCAGTTGAAGTTGTGACAAACGAAACAGATCCCCAACTTGTCATTAACAGAACATCCCTTGATAATAACACACCCACAAATCTAGCACTACCTAGTCATGTTCAAGATCTTTTTGATAGGTCAAGTGTAGGATTAGATAATGAACAGGTCAAAATGTTAGGGTGTTTATTACAAGAATATTCAGACATATTTTCGCAGGGGGAGTTAGATCTAGGTTGTCTGAAAGGTGTAAAACACAGTATTGATACAGGAAATGCTCCTCCTGTAAAACAAAAATGTCCTGATAGAATAGTTTGTATTGTAGTCCCTACATCTTTGAGACAAAAAGTACTTTCCCTGTCACATGATACAAAATCTTCAGGTCATTTAGGAATAGAAAAAACTCTGGCAACATTAAAATCATCTGCGTTCTGGCCCAATATGACTACTGACTGTCACGATTATGTTAAGTCCTGCTCTGCCTGCAATACTAACAAGAAACCTACTAAGACTGCTAGGGCTTCTTTAAAAACATTCCATGCGGGTTATCCCATGGAGAGGGTTCATCTCGACATTCTGGGTCCCTTTCCC